>NC_042980.1:3428970-3658515 GCF_901001165.1 Salmo trutta | reverse complement strand
TTAAAATCGGACATCGAGTGCATAGAGGAGTAATGTATTATAATTCTAAAATAATTGTTATGCTTTTGTGAACTTTTATCGTGAGTAATTTAGCAAACTGTTAGTAAATTCCCCGGAAGATAGGGGGGTTATGCTTTTTCTGAACGTCACATGCTAATGTAAAAAGCTGTTTTTTGATATAAATATGAACTTGATTGAACAGACATGCATGTATTGTATAACACAATGTCCTAGGTGTGTCATCTGATGAAGATCATAAAAGGTTAGTGCTGCATTTAGCTGTGGTTTGGGTTTATGTGACATGATATGCTAGCTTGAAAAATTGGGTGTCTGATTTTTTCTGGCTGGGCACTCTGCTGACATAATCTAATGTTTTGCTTTCGTTGTAAAGCCTTTTTGAAATCGGACAGTGGGGTTAGATGAACGAGATTCTTGTCTTTAAATAGCTGTAAAATAGTCATATGTTTGAGAAATTGAAGTAATAGTATTTCTAACGATTCAAAAATCGCGCCACTGGATTTCAGTGGCTGTGTTACGTAGGTGGGATGAGTTCGTCCCACATACCCTAGAGAGGTTAACAAACTACAGTTTTGGCAAGTCGGTTAGGACATCTACTTTCTGCATGACACAAGTAATTTTTCCAACAATAGTTTACAGACAGATTATTTCACTTATAATTCACTGTACCACAATTCCAGTGGGTCAGAAGTTTACATTCACTACGTTGACTGTAGCTTTAAGCGGCTTGGAAAATTCCAGAAAATTATGTCATGACTTTAGAAGATTCTGATATGCTAATTGACATCGTTTGAGTCAATTGGTGGTGTACCTGTGGATGTATTTCAAGGCCTACTTACAATCTTTGCTTGACATCATGGGAAAATTAAAAGAAATCAGCCAAGAACTCAGAAACAAAATTGTAGACCTCCACAAGTCTGGTTCATCCTTGCGAGCAATTTCCAAATGCCTGAAGGTACCACGTTCATCTGTAAAAACACCATGGGACCAAGCAGCCGAGATGAACGTACTTTGGTGCGAAAAGTGCAAATCAATCCCAGATTCTGTAGGAAACAGGTACAAAATCATCTATATCCACAGTAAAACGAGTCCTATATCAACCTAACCTGAAAGGCCGCTCAGCAAGGAAGAAGCCACCACTCCAAAACAGCCATAAAAAGCATAGACTATGGTTTGCAACTGCACATGGGGACAAAGATTGTAATTTTTTGAGAATTGTCCTCTGGTCTGAAGAAACAAAAATAGAACAGTTTGGCCATAATGACGATCGTTATCTTTGGAGGAAAAAAGGGGGAGGCTTGCAAGCCCAAAGAACACCATCCCAACTGTGAAGCACGGGGGTGGCAGCATCATGTTGTGGGGGTGCTTTGCTGCTTTAGGAATTGGTGCACTTCACAAAATAGATGGCGTCATGAAGAGGAAAATTACTTGGATATATTGAAGCAACAGCTGAAGACATCAGTCAGGAAGTTAAAGCTTGGTCAGAAATGGGTCTTCCAAATGGACAATGACCCCAAGTATAGTTCCAAAGTTGTGGCAAAATGGCTTAAGGACAACAAAGTCAAGGTATTGGAGTGGCCATCACAAAGCCCTCCCCATAATCCTATATAAAATTTGTGGGCAGAACTGAAAAAGCATGTGCGAGCAAGGAGGCCTACAAACCTGACTCAGTTCCACCAGCTCTGTCAGGAGAAATGGGCCAAAATGTACCCAACTTTGTGGGAAGCTTGTGAAAGGCTACCCAAGTTAAACAATTTAAAGGCAATGCTACCAAATACTAATTGAGTGTATGTAAACTTCTGACCCACTGGGAATGTGATGAAAGAAATAAAAGCTGAAATGAATCTATTTTTTCTGACATTTCACATTCTTAAAATAAAGTAGTGATCCTAACTGACCAAAGACAGGCTAGGATTAGGATTAAATGTCAGAAAGTGAAAAACTGGGTTTACATATATTTGCCTAAGTTGTATGTAAACTTCCAACTTCAACTGTACTCATTTGCCAAAACAGCAGCTTCAGATGCAGTCCGTATGATGGAAACAAACATCACACTCCTACTCATGGTGAGCGTTATGTCAATATTAATGAGACTAAGACATATGGAAAAGTTAGACCAGACAGTAAGCCTACTTTAGGCTGTTATTTTATACCTTCAAGAGACACTGGACTGACAGTATGATGGATGGAGTAAGAAAGCGGTGGATGGATTTGCTTTATTTTAATAATGGTAGGGAGAGGACGTGTGGGGTTGCTATTTTAATTAAGCGGGATAGTGTGCAGCATATTAGGGAAGTGCACACGGGTGAGGGTAGGCTTTTGAATGTTTATGCACCTGAGATTGACCGAGCCGTGATTTTTCAGTCACTTGAGCAACATTGTGTGGGTAACTGTATATTGGTTGGGGGATTTTAACGTTCGTTTGACTAAACTGGACACGTCAAGGAGTACATTGTTGTGCTCTGATCCGTCTAGGCTAGTCTTGCTGGAGGTAATGAATGATCATTGAGTGATGTATGTCAGGGTATACATCCAGGTGAGAGCTTTCTCAAGGAGGCAGGTTGTTTTAAAACGGTCTCAGGCAAAGCCGCATTGATTATTGTTTAGCGGCTGTAAATGTGGTGCAATATGTTCACAAGATTTGGTATGATTTACATTTTTTAAGTGATCACCCCTCTCTTGGGTTCCTGCTGGGTCACAGTGTGCCTACTAGAGGGGGTGGTGTACAGTGTTTGAATGCTGAGCTACTAAAAGAAGAAAAATATATTGATATGAACGCCGATTGTATTAAATGTGTTTTTGGGATTGTGGTGTGAGGGTCTAAACGAGAAGATTAGAGGGTTGACTATTCAAGACAGAGGAATTTTCTTTTAAAAGAGGGAGCGTATAGCTTTGAATTAACGGCTTGACATTGAGCTGGAAAAAGTTGACACGGTGGAGGGTTATGATGTGGCAGGCTTTATGGAACCTCAGGCTGCTGTACATAACTTTGAAAAGAGTGTATGTATGGGGGCAATGATGGCGATCATGGCTGTAGTGAGGTTTTAGGTTTTATTGATGCTAAATTATCTGATGCTGAACGAAAAATGTTGACATAGATATGACGTTGATGGAGATACGGGAGGCTGTCTTGGCCAGTAATAGGAATAAAAGTCCGGGATCAGATGGGCTGAAAAGTGAGTTTTATCATCGATTTGTGGATATTTTAGCACCTGTATTCTTGGACGTGTATGTGTACATGGGACGGGCACAGGTAGTTCCAGAATCATTGTCCACAAGATTGTTAAATATTATAAACAAATGGAGTAGGGAGAAGCTGGAAAATTTTAGGCCTTTAAGTTTACGGAATACTGATAAGATTTTGGCAAGGGTTTTCGCTAACTGTGTTAATAAAGTGATGGGAGTATCATATCTGATTCAGACGTACAGTGTTCCTGGGAGGGATATTACTTGTACAATAAGGGATGTTGTTCAACATATGACTGAGGGAAGCATAGTGCTTAGCCTAGATTTGAACAAGAAAACTAACTTGTGAAAGTAGGCATGCAATGTAAATGCATGGAGGGAGGCATAGTGCTTAGCCTAGGTTTGAACAAGAAAACTAACTTGTGAAAGTAGGCATGTAATGTAAATACATGGATGAAGGTAAAATGTGTGTAAGTGTTAAAGGTGCACCTAATCAAAAACAATCAACCAGATCATAAAATAAAATGGTGCTTGTGGAGAGAGAGATGCAGGACTGGGAATCAGGACCTTTTATCACCTAGTTGATCCCAAACCCAGGTGCAACTTGTCACCTTAATAACGACCCAATCAGCTCCTCCTGTCCCCAATCTGCAAATATAAACACAAACAGAGGAGGAGGCAGGGAAACCGAGGGGGTGTAACACCCCATCCAATGAAAATCAGGAACTAACAAAGACCTGAAAACAAAACCCACAACCACACAAATACACCTGGTCAAAAACCATAATAATAAAGGTTCAGATACAAAATACTATAAAAACCATAAAGGTAAGAGGCCCACCGGATGCCCATGGTACCAACCCAACCAAATCACCTGACCCCATCCAACCTCAGAAACCACGGTACCTGGAAGCAATTTAAGAGAAAGAAAATGGAGACCAAGTGACAGGAGAGTAGGAAGCCATAGCAACAGGAAGGACAAAATAAACCCGGTACAGACCACCACCAAAATGAAAACAAACAACGAAGGCGTCCGAAATCGACTAAATCGGTTGCACGGGAAGGCGCATCAAGCCACCACATTATCCACACCTTTTTACATGTCGCAATCCAATGGAAACGCCTGCAGGAACCAACACCAGCGCATAATCCTGCGATTTGGGCAAGCATGGGTGCAGGAAAGTAAGTGGGTTGTGGTTAGTGTAAAGCACAATAGTGACCACACATATGCTGCAACGCCCAGATTAAAGCAGGGCCTCCTTCTCCCCCACTGAATAATTAAACTGTTTGTTATTTCTCCCGAAAGTTTAACAGCTAACAGGATGTTCAACACCCCCATCTGCTTGAAGCAACACTACAACCTGCCCTAAGTTACTGGCATCCACATAAAGGCTGAAGGCAGTTCCAATCATGGGGCTGCCAACACAGGGTCAGAGCTAAGAAGCAGTTTCACATTTTCAAAAGCACTCTGACAGCAGGAAGACCAGATTAATTCCAAGATGGCGTAGCAGGCAGACGTCTTTGTCTTTTTGTGTGCCTTGTATATATCTTTTTAAAATATTTTCTTAAACCTCAACTTCTAAATACTCTCCTACAACCCTCCTCACCCAATGTTGCGTGGATCTGTTTTTTTCTAAAGTATTTCTATTTACTTCGGATCTGGAATCCCTCAACTGAAGCTAGCCAGCTAATTTATCCACCTACCTGCTATCAGTCAGCAAACCACTGCTAGCGGTCATCAGTTAAACTTTAGCTCGAAAGCTCTCGCCAGTTCGTACAACGTGACTCAAACCAGAGCATAACGGACCTATTTTTTTCTCTCTATATCCACGGATTCCTACCGCAAACTCTCAACATTTTCATCTGGACCTTCGCAACTAGCTAACTGCAATCCCGGGGGAATACTCCTGGCTAGCGTTTCCATCCCGGAGCAAGCACCAATTTGCCTGAAGCTAGCCCGGCTTGGGCTCCTGGGCTACCACTGAAGCTACAATATCCGGACCTCTTCTACTGCCGGTATGGGGCACGGAACCCCGCCGATCCACTACGACTGGAATACCGGCATAATCTGCCCGAGGATTCCAACAGGCCCCTCAGGTGCAATGTCCGCTGAAGACCAGCAGCTACTTGGAACCCTACTAATCCGCACGAAGAGGCAAAAACAGTCTTACCTCCATCGCGACATCCCCAAAGGCCCTTCTGCTAACTTGCTAGCCCTGGTCAACTAACTGCTAGCTTGTTAGCACCGGCCTGCTGACTGTCTGAATCTCCGTGTCCCCAGCCAGCCCAACCACTCACTGGACCCATATGTTCACTTGGCTATGCATGCCTCTCTCTAATATCAATATGCCTCGTCCATTACTGTCCTGGTTAGTGATAACTGTCTTATTTCACTGTAGAGCCCCTAGTCCTGATCAATATGCCTTAACCAACCATGTTGTTCCACCTCCTACATATGCAATGACATCATCTGGTTTAAAAGTCTCTAGAGACTATATCTCTCTCATCATTACTCAATGCCTAGGTTTACCTCCAATGCACTCACATCCTACCTTACCTTTGTCTGTACACTATGCCTTGAATCTATGCTATTGTTCCTAGAAACCTGCTCCTTTTACTCTCTGTTCCGAACGTGCTAGACGGCCAGTTCGTATAGCCTTTAGCCGTACCCTTATCCTACTTCTCCTCTGTTCCTCTAGTGATGTGGAGGTTAATCCAGGTCCTGCAGTGCCTAGCTCCACTCCCACTCCCCAGGTGCTCTCATTTGTTGACTTCTGTAACCGTAAAAGCCTTGGTTTCATGCATGTTAACATTAGAAGCATACTCCCTAAGTTTGTTTTATTCACTGCTTTAGCACACTCTGCCAACCTGGATGTCCTAGCTGTGTCTGAATCCTGGCTTAGGAAAACCACCAAAAACCCTGAAATCTCCATCCTTAAATACACTGCTCAAAAAATAAAGGGAACACTTAAACAACAATGTAACTCCAAGTCAATCACACTTCTGTGAAATCAAACTGTCCACTTAGGAAGCAACACTGATTGACAATAAATTTCACATGCTGTTGTGCAAATGGAATAGACAACAGGTGGAAATTATAGGCAATTAGCAAGACGCCCCCAATAAAGGAGTGGTTCTGCAGGTGGTGACCACTTCTCAGTTCCTATGCTTCCTGGCTGATGTTTTGGTCACTTTTGAATGCTGGCGGTACTTTCACTCTAGTGGTAGCATGAGACGGAGTCTACAACCCACACAAGTGGCTCAGGTAGTGCAGCTCATCCAGGATGGCACATCAATGCGAGCTGTGGAAAGAAAGTTTGCTGTGTCTGTCAGCGTAGTGTCCAGAGCATGGAGGCGCTACCAGGAGACAGGCCAGTACATCAGGAGACGTGGAGGAGGCCGTAGGAGGGCAACAACCCAGCAGCAGGACCGCTACCTCCGCTTTTGTGCAAGGAGGAGCAGGAGGAGCACTGCCAGAGCCCTGCAAAATAACCTCCAGCAGGCCACAAATAAGCATGTGTCTGCTCAAACAGTCAGAAACAGACTCCATGAGGGTGGTATGAGGGCCCGAGGTCCACAGGTGGGGATTGTGCTTACAGCCCAACACCGTGCAGGACGTTTGGCATTTGCCAGAGAACACCAAGATTGGCAAATTTGCCACTGGCGCCGTGTGCGCTTCAGATGAAAGCAGGTTCACACTGAGCACATGTGACAGACGTGACAGAGTCTGGAGACGCCGTGGAGAACGTTCTGCTGCCTGCAACATCCTCCAGCATGACCGGTTTGGCGTGGCATTTCTTTGGGGGGCCGCACAGCCCTCCACGTGCTCGCCAGAGGTAGCCTGATTGCCATTAGGTACCGAGATGAGATCCTCAGACCCCTTGTGAGACCATATGCTGGTGCGGTTGGCCCTGGGTTCCTCCTAATGCAAGACAATGCTAGACCTCATGTGGCTGGAGTGTGTCAGCAGTTCCTGCAAGAGGAAGGCATTGATGCTATGGACTGGCCCGCCCGTTCCCCAGACCTGAATCCAATTGAGCACATCTGGGACATCATGTCTCGCTCCATCCACCAACGCCACGTTGCACCACAGACTGTCCAGGAGTTGGCGGATGCTTTTAGTCCAGGTCTGGGAGGAGATCCCTCAGGAGACCATCCGCCACCTCATCAGGAGCATGCCCAGGCATTGTAGGGAGGTCATACAGGCACGTGGAGGCCACACACACACTACTGAGCCTCATTTTGACATGTTTTAAGGACATTACATCAAAGTTGGATCAGCCTGTAGTGTGGTTTCCCACTTTAAGTTTGAGTGTGACTTCAAATACAGACCTTCATGGGTTGATAAATTGGATTTCCATTGATTATTTTTGTGTGATTTTGTTGTCAGCACATTCAACTATGTAAAGAAAAAAGTATTTCATAAGATTATTTCATTCATTCAGATCTAGGATGTGTTATTTTAGTGTTCCCTTTATTTTTTGGAGCAGTGTATAACATTTTCCGCCAAGATAGAACTTTCAAAGGGGGCGGAGTTGCAATCTACTGCAAAGATAGTAAGACAGAACTCTGCAGGCTATCCAGGTCTGTACCCAAACAATTTGAACTTCTACTTTTAAAAATCCACCTCTCTAAAAACAAGTCTCTCACCGTTGCCGCTTGCTATATAGACCACCCTCTGCCCCCAGCTGTGCTCTGGACACCATATGTGAACTGATTGCCCCAAATCAATCTTCAGAACTCATGCTGCTAGGTGACCTAAACTGGGACATGCTTAACACCCCGGCCATCCTTCAATCTAAACTTGATGCCCTCAATCGCACACAAATTATCAATGAACCTACCAGGTACAACCCCAAATCCGCAAACACGGGCACCCTGATAGATATCATCCTAACTAACTCACCCTCCAAATATACATTTACATTTAAGCCATTTAGCAGACGCTCTTATCCAGAGCGACTTACAAATTACACCTCTGCTGTTTTAAAATCAAGATCTCAGCCCTCATTGCCTGCATCCGTAATGGGCCTGCGACCAAACGACCACCCCTCATCACTGTCAAACGCTCCCTAAAACACTTCTGCGAGCAGGCCTTTCTAATCGACCTGGCCGGGGTATCCTGGAATGACATTGACCTCATCCCGTCAGTAGAGGATGCCTGGTTGTTCTTTAAAAGTGCCTTCTTCACCATCTTAAATAAGCATGCCCCATTCAAAAAATGTAGAACCAGGAATAGATATAGTCCTTGGTTCATTCCAGACCTGTCTGCCCTTGACCAGTACAAAAACATCCTGTGGCGTTCTGCAACTTTTCAGGGAAGTTAGGAACAAATATGCTAAGGCTAGCTTTTTCAAACAGAAATTTGCATCCTGTAGTACAAACTCAAAAAAGTTCTGGGACACTAAAGCCCATGGAGAATAAGAGCATCTCCTCCCAGCTGCCCTGAGGCTAGGAAACACTTACCACCGATAAATCCACTATAATTGAGAATTTAAATAAGCATTTCTCTACGGCTGGCCATGCTTTCCACCTGGCTACCCCTACCCCATCAACTGCCAGGCACCCTCCACAGCAACCCGCCAAAGCCCCCACCATTTCTCATTCACCCAAATCCAGATAGCTGATGTTCTGAAAGAGCTGCAAGATCTGGACCCCTACAAATCAGCCGGGCTAGAAAATCTGGACCCTCTCTTTCTAAAATGATGTGCTGAAATTGTTGCAACCCCTATTACTAGCCTGTTCAACCTCTTATCATCTGAGATTCCCAAAGACTGGAAAGCTGCCACGGTCATCCCCTTCTTCAAAGGGGGTGACACTAAACCCAAACTGCTACACACCTATATCTATCCTACCCTGTCTTTCTAAGGTCTTCGAAAGCCAAGTTAACAAACAGATTACCGACCATTTCGAATCCCACCGTACCTTCTCCGCTATGCAATTTGGTTTCAGAGCTGGTCATGGGTGCACCTCAGCCACGCTCAAGGTCCTAAACGACATCATAACTGCCATCGATAAGAGACATTACTGTGCAGCCGTATTCATCGACCTGGCCAAGGCTTTCGACTCTGTCAATCACCACATTCTTTTTGGCAGACTCGACAGCTTTGGTTTCTCAAATGATTGCCTCGCCTGGTTTACCAACTACTTCTCTGATAGAGTTCAGTGTGTCAAATCGGAGGGCCTGTTGTCCGGACCTCTGGCAGTCTCTATGGGGGTGCCACAGGGTTCAATTCTCGGGCAGACTCTTCTCTGTATACATCAATGATGTCGTTCTTGCTGCTGGTGATTCTCTAATCCACTTCTATGCAGACGACACCATTCTGTATACTTCTGGCCCCTCTTTGGACACTGTGTTAACTAACCTCCAGACGAGCTTCAACGCCATACAACTCTCCTTCCGTGGCCTCCAACTGCTCTTAAATGCAAGTAAAACTAAATGCATGCTATTCAATCGATCACTGCCCGTCCCTGCCCGCCCGTCCAGCATCGCTACTCTGGACGGCTCTGACTTAGAATACGTGGAAAACTACCTAGGTGTCTGGTTAGACTGTAAACTCTTTCCAGACTCACATTAAGCATCTCCAATCCAAAATTGAACCGGCTTCCTATATCGCAACAAAGCATCCTTCACTCATGCTGCCAAACATACCCTCGTAAAACTGACCATCTCGGCGATGTCATCTATAAAATAGCCTCCAACACCCTACTCATCAAATCTGATGCAGTCTATCACAGTGCCATCTGTTTTGTCACCAAAGACCCCATACACTACCCACCACTGCGACCTGTACGCTCTCGTTGGTTGGCCCTCGCTTCATACTCGTCACCAAACCCACTGGCTATAGGTTATCTACAAGTCTCTGCTAGGTAAAGCCCCACCTTATCTCAGTTCACTGGTCACCATAGCAGCAGCACCCACTCGTAGCATGCGCTCCAGCAGGTATATCTCACTGGTCACCCCCAAAGCCAATTCCTACTTTAGTCGCCTTTCCTTCCAGTTCTCTGCTGCCAATGACTGGAACGAACTGCAAAAATCACTGAAGCTGGAGACTCATATCTCCCTCACTAGCTTTAAGCACCAGATGTCAGAGCAGCTCACAGATCACTGCATTTGACAACAGCCCATCTACCTCATCCCCATACTGTATTAATTGATTTATCTTGTTCATTTGCACCACAGTATCTCTACTTGCACATTGATCTTCTGCACATCTACCATTCCAGTGTTTAATTGCTATATTGTAATTACTTCGCCACCATGGCCTATTTACTGCCTTATCCTACCTCATTTGCACTCACTGTATATACTTTTTTTCTACTGTATTATTGACTCCGTTTTGTTTATTCCATGTGTAACTCTGTGTTGTTGTATGTGTCGAATTGCTATGCGTTTATCTTGGCCTGGTCGCAGTTGCAAATGAGAACTTGTTCTCAAATAGCCTACCTGGTTAAATAATGGTGAAATTAAAATGAATGATGCTGCCACTGCGTGCTTCATGGTTGGGATGGTGTTCTTCGGCTTGCTAGCCTACCTCTTTTTTCTCCAAACATAACGATGGTCATTATGGCCAAATAGTTCTATTGTTGTTTCATCAGACCAGAGGACAATTCTCCAAAAGGTACGATCTTTGTCCCCATGTGCAATTGCAAACCGTAGTCTAGCTTTTTTATGGCGGTTTTGGAGCAGTGTCTTCTTCCTTGCTGAGCGGCCTTTCAGGTTATGCCGATATATATGATTTTGTATCTGTTTCCTACAGCATCTTCACAAGGTAATTTGCTGTTGTTCTGGGATTGATTTGCACTTTTCGCACCAAAGTACGTTCATCTCGGTTGCGTGGTCCCATGGTGTTTATACAGATGAACGTGGTACCTTCAGGCATTTGGAAATTGCTCCCAAGGATGAACCAGACTTGTGGAGGTCTACAATTTTGTTTCTGAGTTCTTGGCTGATTTCTTTTGATTTTCCCATGATATCAAGCAAAGAGGCACTGAGATTGAAGGCGGGCCTTGAAATACATCCACAGGTACACCACCAATTGACTCAAATGATGTCAATTAGCTTATCAGAATCTTCTAAAGCCATGGCATAATTTTCTGGAATTTTCCAAGCCGCTTAAAGCTACAGTCAACGTAGTGTATGTAAACTTCTGACCCACTGGATATGTGATACAGTGAATTATAAGTGAAATAATCTGTCTGTAAACAATTGTTGGAAATATTGTGTCATGCACAAAGTAGATGTCCTAAACGATAGTTTGTTAAATTAGTATCACGAGAGCACTAGTTCCAGTCCTAATGACCTTGTTTTTGGTCATACTGTGCATGGCCCTCTTGCTGTATTAAAGAAGGATTGGAAGGTGGTTGAGGCTCCCCCAAATTTGTTGTCATATGTTAGTGTTTCTGACACCAGTTGTATGTAGCTTGTGAAATGGCTAAAGAAAAACTAGCTTCCTGTCAGGTGAGGATGAGAAGGTTGTTTTACCGGCGAGCTGAGCCGCGACAATTTAGTCCTGTTAGTCCAGGGGACCAGGTTCTGCTGCCCATTGTTGGTTCTCCTTTTCAGTCCAAATTCAGCAGCCCATAGACTGTGGTTCGCCAATTGTCCGATCTGATTGCTACCCCTGAGTGCAGAAAGGCGAATCAGCTCTGCTATGTCAATTTGTAATAGCCCTATTATGCTCGTTCATCTTCTGAATTGACTAAAGCAGAACTATGTGCCTAAACTGATGTGGTTAGTCCTGTTCTTTTGGTGGAATCCGTTGATCTGAGGTCAGTCACTTCACCTTCACATGCAGTGTGATGAACAGGGGTTGCTGGGCCCTGATGGTGGTATTTTGCAGGGTAGGTTGAATTCAGAGTCCCTTGCAAACTTGGAGAGTTTGTTGGGTCTCATTGTCAAGCAGAGTTAACTGATTTGATCACTGATTTTCAGTCTTGTTTTGCTGACACATAGATATGGTAGGAGAAAATCCAAAGGAAAACAAACTTGAATCTAATTTTTTTTGAGAGCCCATGCTCTTACAATGGAAAGCATAGGGGCATATCCAATTCCAGCTCCCGTATGGCTTCCGCTAGGTGTCAAGTCTTTGTTCAAGGCTTCAGGCATGTAACTTGAATAACGAGTAATAAATATGAGTTTTAGTACAACTACACTAGTTTGGAAATCCTTTTTACACGTGCTTTGAAAAGGACGCGAACATACTTCTTTCCGTATGAAATATTAGTTTAGTTACATTTTAGGGTACCTGAGGACTAAATTGAAATGTGTTTAGCTGCAGATTTTTGGATTTCTTTCTCTGCATGTTGAACGAGTGGATTACTCAAATCGATGGCGCCAACTAAATCGACTTTTTGTGATATGAAGAAGGATTTTATCTAACAGAATGACCGTACATGTTATAGCTGGGACCCTTTGGATGACAAAACAGAGGAAGATTTACAAAAAGTGAATATTTAATTGCTGTTTGATATTTATGAAACCTGTGGCGGTGGAAAAATGTTGATGTGGGGCGCCGTCCTCAATCGCATGGCATGCTTTCACTGTAAAGCCTACTGTAAATCTGACAGTGCAGTTAGATTAACACGAATTTAAGCTTTCAACCAATATAAGACACTTGTATGTACCTAAATGTTTAATATCCATAATTTAAGATTATTTATTTGAATTGTGAGCCCTTCAGTTTCAGCGGAAGTTGTCCCGCTAGCGGGACGCCAAGTTTGAAGTTAAGTACATTCTGGTTAATGATATTGATGGTGCACCGATCTCCAGTTGGGCCTCCCCGTGTCTCTTGGTGAGCAAGCCAGATGGTTCTCTTAGATTTTGTACTGACTACCGGAAGGTTAGTGTGAATAAAACGGACTGTTATCCACTGCCACGGATGGAAGATTGTGTTTACCAGGTTGGTTTTATCAGGTTGGCTGCCCAGTTTTTCGGCAAGTTTCATTTGCTGAAGGGTTACTGGCAGGTGCCTTTGTCATCAGGAGCTCGTGAAATATCTGCTTTTATTATTCCTTCAGGTCTTTTCTCCTATACGGTCAGGAGTTAAGGCCTACGCAACCCTCCTGCTATTTTTCAGCGTCTTATGAATAGGGTGATATCTGACCTTGAAGGCTGTGCTGTTTATCTAGATGTGGTTGTTTTATAGTGTCACTTGGGAGCGCTATCTGGTGCAGATACGGACTCTGTTTAAAAGTTTGACTGAGGCCTGTCTCAGCCAAATGTGAGTTTGCCCAGGCAACAGTGACCTACCTCGGCAGAGTGGTCGGGCAGGGTCGTGTCCTCCCGGTGCGGGCTAAAGTGGCCGCTATCGATCTGTTTCCACCGCCCACCACCAAGGAGGAGCTGCAACGCTTCCTAGGTATGGTTGAGTACTATTGGCGGTTTTGCTTCAACTTCTCCATGGTTGTTGCACCTCTGACTGATCTGTTGAAGGAGAGGGCTGATTTTATTGTTAATTAAAAAAAAAAATCCATTAGAAAATTTGTGGGCAGAACTTAGAAAGCATATGGGAGCAAAGAGGCCAACAAACCTGATTCAGTTACACCAGCTCGGTCAGGAGGAATGGGCCAAAATGTACCCAACTTTGTGGGAAGCTTGTGAAAGGCTACCCAAGTTAACTTCTTTGGGATAGAGGGCAGTATTTTCACAGCCGGATAAAAACGTACCCGATTTAATCTGGTTACTACTCCTGCCCAGAAACTAGAATATGCATATAATTAGTAGATTTGGATAGAAAACACTAAGGTTTCTACAACTGTTTGAATGGTGTCTGTGAGTATAACAGAACTCATATGGCAGGCCAAAACCTGAGAAGATTCCATACAGGAAGTGCCCTGTCTGACAATTTGTCGTCCTTCTGTTGCATCTCTATCGACATTACAGCATCTGTGCTGTAACGTAACACTTTCTAAGGCTTCCATTGGCTCTCTAAAGCCACCAGAAAGTAGAATGGGGTGTCTGCTGTCTCTGGGCAAAGTACTACAGCTCTTTTTGTAAGTGGTCAGCCTGGGGACAGTGAGACTGAGATGCACATTCACGAGACTTCATTGTTTTTCTTTCAGACTTTGAATGAATACAACGTTGCCCGGTTGGAATATTATCGCTATTTTACGAGAAAAATAGCATAAAAATTGATTTTAAACAGCGTTTGACATGCTTCTAAGTACGGTAATGGAATATTTTAAAACATTTTGTCACGAAATGTGCTCGCGTGTAACCCTTCGGCTAGTGACCTGAACGCACGAACAAAACAGCGGTATTTGGATATAACTATGGATTATTTGGAACCAAAACAACATTTGTTGTTGAAGTAGAAGTCCTGGGAGTAATCCAATTTTTCTAATAGTAATTCTGAGTTTAGTGAGCCCCAAACTTGGTGGGTGTCAAATTAGCTAGCCTGTGATGGCCGAGCTATGTACTCAGAATATTGCAAAATGTGCTTTCGCCGAAAATATATTTTAAAATCGGACATAGCGATTGCATAAAGGAGTTCTGTATCTATAATTCTTAAAATAATTGTTAGGTATTTTGTCAACGTTTATCGTGAGTAATTGAGTAAATTCACCGGAAGTTTTCGGTGGGTATGCTAGTTCTGAACATCACATGCTAATGTAAAAAGCAGGTTTTTGATATAAATATGAATTTGATTGAACAAATCATGCATGTATTCTATAACATAATGTCCTAGGAGTGTCATCTGATGAAGATCAAAGGTTAGTGCTGCATTTAGCTGTGGTTTGGGTTTATGTGACATATATGCTTGCTTGGAAAATGGCTGTGTGATTATTTGTGTCTATGTA
This sequence comes from Salmo trutta, assembly GCF_901001165.1. Lineage (NCBI taxonomy): Eukaryota > Metazoa > Chordata > Actinopteri > Salmoniformes > Salmonidae > Salmo > Salmo trutta. Next base: position 3,643,509 of record NC_042980.1, on the reverse strand, counting down.
CTCTCCTAACATAATCTAATGTTTTGCTTTCGCTGTAAAGCCTTTTTGAAATCAGACAATGTGGTTAGATTAACGAGAGTCTTATCTTTAAAATGGTGTAAAATAATTGATTGTTTGAGAAAATTGAATTGTGGTATTTTAGTTGGTTTTGTATTTCGCGCCGTGCGATGCCATTGGCTGTTGGCTAGGGACTCCGCAGGCGGAACGGGGTTCCGCTAGCGGAACATTTGTCCTCAACAGGTTAATCAATTTTAAGGCAATGCTACCAAACACTAATTTAGTGTATGTAAACTTCTAACCCACTGGGAATGTGATGAAAGAAATAAAAGCTGAAATGAATCTGTACTATTTTTTCTGACATTTCACATTCTTAAAATAAAGTGGTGATTCTAACTGACCAAAGACATTTTTACTAGGATTAAATGTCAGAAATGGTGAAAAACTGGGTTTACATGCATTTGCCTAAGGTGTATGTAAACTTCCGACTTCAACTGTACTCATCTGCCAAAACAGCAGCTTCAGATGCAGTCTGTATGATGGAAACAATAAACATCATACTCCTACTCATGGTGAGCGTTATCTGTCAATATTAATGAGACTACGACATATGGAAAAGTTAGACCAGACAGTAAGCCTACTTCAGGCTGGTATTTTATGTCTTCAAGAGACACTGGACTGACAGTATGATGGATGGAGTAAGAAAGCGGTGGATGGATTTGCTTTATTTTAATAATGGTAGGGAGAGGACGTGTCGGGTTGCTATTTAATTAAGCGGGATAGTGTGCAGAATATTAGGGAAGTGCACACGGGTAAGGTAGGCTTTGAATGTTTATGCACCTAATAATGAGATTGACCGAGCCGTGATTTTTCAGTCACTTGAGCAACATTGTGTGGGTAACTGTATATTGGTTGGGGGATTTTAACGTTCGTTTGACTAAACTGGACACGTCAAGGAGTACATTGTTGTGCTCTGATCCGTCTAGGCTAGTCTTGCTGGGGGTAATGAAGGATCATTGATTGATGCATGTCGGGGTATACATCCAGGTGAGAGCTTTCTCAAGTCGGCAGGTTGTTTTAAAACGGTCTCAGGCAAAGCCGCATTGTTTAGCGGCTGTAAATGTGGTGCAATATGTTCACAAGGTTTTGTATGATTTACATTTATTAAGTGATCACCTCTCTCTTGGATTCCTGCTGGGTCATATTGTGCCTACTAGAAGGGGTGGTGTACGGTGTTTGAATGCTGAGCTACTAAAAGAAGAAAAATATATTAATATGATTGCCGATTGTTTTAAACGTGTTTATATTGGATTGTGGTGGGAGGGTCTAAACGAGAAGATTAGAGGGTTGAGTGTTGACTATTCAAGACAGAGAAATTTTATTTTAAAGAGGGAGCGTATAGCTTTGAATAAACGACTTGACATTGAGCTGGAAAATGTTGACACGGTGGAGGGTTATGATGTGGCAGGCTTTATGGAAGCTCAGGCTGCTGTACATAACTTTGAAAATAGTGCATGTATGGGGGCAATGGGGGGTGGCGTTCAAGGCTGTAGTGTGGATGTTTTAGGTTTTATTGATGCTAAATTATCTGATGCTGAACGAAAAATGTATGACAAAGATATGACGGTGATTGAGATACGGGAGGCTGTGTTGGCCAGGAATAAAAGTCTGGGATCAGATGGGCTGAAAAGTGAGTTTTATCATCATTTTGTGGATAATTTAGCACCTGTATTGTTGGATGTGTACATGGGACGGGCACAGGTAGTTCCAGAATTATTGTCCACAAGATCGTTAAATATTATAAAACAAATGGAGCAGGGAGAAGCTGGAAAATTTTAGGCCTTTAAGTTTACGGAATACTGATAATATTTTGGCAAGGGTTTTCGCCAACCGTGTTAATAAAGTGATGGGAGTATCATATCTGATTCAGACGTACAGTGTTCCTGGGAGGGATATTACTTGTACAATAAGGGATGTTGTTCAACATATGACTGAGGGAGGCATAGTGCTTAGCCTAGATTTGAACAAGAAAACTAACTTGTGAAGTGTGAAAGTAGGCATGTAATGGAAATGCATGGATGAAGGTAAAATGTGTGTAAGTGTTAAAGGTGCACCTAATCAAAAACAATCAACCAGATCACAAAACAAAATGGTGCTGGTGGAGAGAGAGAAGCAGGACTGGGCATCAGGACCTTTTATCACCTAGTTGATCCCAAACCCAGGTGCAACTTGTCACCTTAATAACGACCCAATCAGCTCCACCTGTCCCCAATCTACAAATATAAACACAAACAGAGGAGGAGGCAGGGAAACGGAGGGGGTGTAACACCCCATCCTATGAAAATCAGGAACTAACAAAGCCCTGAAAACATAACCCACAACCACACAAATACGCCAATACAACTGGTCAAAAACCATAACTAATAAAGGTTCAGACACAAAATACTATACAAACCATAAAGGTAGGAGGCCCACCGGATGCCCATGATACCAACCCAAACAATTTACCTGACCCCATCCAACCTCAGCAACCACGGTACCTGGGAGCAACAATTTCAGAGAAAGAAATGGAGACCAAGCGACAGGAGAGCAGTAGCCAGAGCAACAGGAAAGACAAAAATAAACCCTGTACAGACCACCAACCGAAAAAAAACAACAAAGGTGTCCCAAGATCGACTAAATCGGTGAACGGGAAAGCGCATCAGCCACCACATTATCAACACTTTTTACATGTCGTACATCCAAATGGAACGCCTGCAGGAACAATCACCAGCGCAGCATGGTTTGCAGGAAAGTAAGTGGGTTGTGGTCAGTGTAAACCACAGTAGGGACCACACATATGCTGCAACGCCCAGATTAAAGCAAGGGCCTCCTTCTCCCCCACTGAATAATTCAACTGATAGTTATTTCTCCCGAAAGTTTAACAGCTAACAGGATGTTCAACACACCCTTCTGCTTGAAGCAACACTACACCTGCCCCTAAGTTACTGGCATCCACATATAGGCTGAAGGCAGTTCCAATCAAGGGGCAGCCAACACAGGGTCAAAGCTAAGGAGCAGTTTCACATTTTCAAAAGCACTCTGACAGCAGGAAGACCAGATTAAAATCAGCTGTCGTGTCTTTGGGCACCATTAACTTGAATACATGTTTATCAAATAACTCCCTGTAATTATTATCACACGATTAAACTGATTAATCGTTTAATTGTATATAACTAGGATATCGGGGCACCAAGGAACATTTTCAGATTACAAAGTTATATTTTTCCTAATATAACTTTCCTATATTATAACATTATATATTATATTATAGGCCGATTATCTTCTGGTTTAAATCGTGTATTTTACCTCGCGTCCAGTCTCATTCCAAATGTCGTAAATTGTTGTATCTGCATGATTTCAGCCTTTGCTAAAAGTCATCCATACATCAATTGTCTTAAAATCATTTATTTACTCAACTAAGTAATTCACAGAAAGCCTACAAACAGTAATTATCGTCACAAAGAATTGGGAGAGTAATGTGCCCTAGTGGGCTAAACAGGCATGGCTGGTGTCTTGTTAAAACAAAGGGTCATAAAGGAGCTGAGAAGGCACACAGAGTTTATTAATATTAACAATTGATATGCTAATCCTTTGCACATGAACGCTCACTCATTCGGGAACAATTGCAATCAATATATATTTACGCTCAGTGTGTGTCGGGAACCTTGTTGGAGAGTTCTGTCCGCGTTCTCTCTCTGTTAGAATGGATCTTTCAAAGGGACATTCATTAATGTCGTTATAGAATGGATGTTTCGTCGTTTTTTGCGTTCAAAGAAATAATTTCCAGCTGCAGACTTAATTAATATCAAAGACTTGTTATTATTCTGTCGGTATCGATAGTCTAAAAGTTTAGCCACGTGGTATAGTTCACTTTCAGTAGAGGAATTGGATGGTCAAACCTTGGCTCTCTCTTCTGAGGTAAGCTGGTCTGATGTAAGAAAATCAGGGTCGGGGTTTTATACGTGAACATAGAACAGACTTGTCACATGACGCCTGGTCCTGTCTGTGTCCCTGGGGGGCGTGCCAATGACTGATTTAAGCTTTAAACAGATACATTCTCTCACATTAACATCAGTACATAGCATCTCAACGTATTCCAAATAGCTTAATCCTTATTAATACATTTTATACAACCATTTAGATGCAAGTCCCATAGCTGAGGCTATTATATAAACAGTATTATGGTAATATGGCTATATTGTTTCTTCTGAGTATCACAAAATTGTACCAAGTGGACCAGTTCGTAGCTGGATTCTTCACCAATCTTTTATACCTTCTCCAGAAAATAAATGTCGTTCGGTTCCCCAATTCAGTGAGTTGGAAGAATGTCCTTTGTCTCTCTATGAAACCCCTCTCTGTCTCAACTGGGCCTGTTAGGCAGGACATTTCCTTTGGAATTTACGACCGCCTTGACAGGGCCTTGGGTCAACTGTGCTCCCTGTTCCCAGAGAGAGGGCAACGTCATGACACAGCCCTCTTCTTCAACAGATCAGTCAGAGGTGCTACAACCGTGGAGAAGTTGAAGCAAAACCCCAATAATACCCAACTATACCTAGAAAGCGTTGCAGCTCCTCTGTGGTGGTGGGCGGTGGAAACAGATCGATAGCGACCACTTTAGCCCGCACCTGCGAGAACACGACCCTGCCCGAATACTCTGCCGAGGTAGGTCACTGTTGCCTGGGAAAACTCACATTTGCCTAAGTTCACAGGGAGACAGGTCTCAGTCAAACATTCAAACAGAGTCTGTATCTGCACCAGATAGCGCACCCAAGTGACACTATAAAAACAGCACAGCCTTCAAGGCCAGAGATCACCCTATTCATAAGATGCTGAATCGTAGCAGGAGCGTTGCGTAGGCATAAACTCCTGACCGTATAGGAGAAAAGACCTGAAGGAATAATAAAAGCCAGTAACCCTTCAGCAAATTAAACTTGCTGAAAAACCGGGCAGCCAACCTGGTAAACACAATCTTCCATCCGTGGGAGTGGATAATGAATAATCTAAGAGAACCATCTGGCTTGCTCACCAAGAGACACGGGGAGGCCCAACTGGAGAATGATGGTACACCGGTATCATTAACCAGCATGTACTTAACTTCTTAAGGCTAGACAACTTCCGCTGAAACTGAAGGGCTCACAATTCAAATAAATAATCTTAAATTATGGATATTAAACATTTAGGTACATACAAGTGTCTTATATTGGTTGAAAGCTTAGATTAACAAAAATGTAACTGCACTGTCCTATTTACAGTAGGCTTTATAGCGAAAGCATGCCATGCGATGCGATTGTTTGAGGACGGCGCCCCACATCAACATATTTTTCCACCGCCACAGGTTTCACATAATCACAAATAGCAATTAAATATTCACTTTTTGAAAATCTTCCTCTGATTTGTCATCCAACGGGTCCCAGCTATAACATGTAGTGTCGTTTTGTTAGATAAAATCCTTCTTCATATCCCAACAATTTGATTTAGTTGGCGCCATCGATTTGAGTAATCCACTCGTTCAACATGCAGAGAAAGGATTCCTAAAATCTGCGGCTAAACACGTTTGAATTTAGTCCTCAGGTACCCTAACATGTAACTAAACTCTAATATTTCATACAGAAAGAAGTATGTTCGCTTCCTCTTCAAAGCACGTGTAAACAAGGATTTCCAAACTAGTGTAGTTGTACTAAAACTCATATTTATTACTCGTTATTCAAGTTACAAGCCTGAAGCCTTGAACAAAGACTTGACACCTAGCGGAAGTCATGCTGGAAATGCCCCTATGCTTTCCATTGTCAGAGCATGGGCTCTCAAAAAAATTATATTCAGGTTGGTTTTCCTTTGGATTTTCTCCTACCATATCTATGTGTCAGCAAAACAATACTGAAAATCAGTGATCAAATCAGTTAACTCTGCTTGACAATGAGACAGGTGACCCAACAAACTCTCCAAGTTTGCAAGGGACTCTGAATTCAACCTACCCTGCAAAATACCACCATCAGGGCCCGGCACCCCCTGTTCATCACACTGCATGTGAAGGTGATTTGACTGACCTCAGATCAACGGATTCCACGAAAAGAACAGGACTAACCACGTCATTTTTAGCACATAGTTCTGCTTTAGTCAACTCAGAAGACAAACGAGCATAATAGGGCTTTAACAAATTGACATAGCAGAGCTGATTCGCCTTTCTGCAATCAGATAGTTCAGATCGGACAATTGGCGAACCACAGTGTATGGGCCGCTGAATTTGGCCTGAAAAGGAGAACCAACAAATGGGCAGCAGAGCCAGAAGCTGGTCCCCTGGACTAAATTGTCGCGGCTCAGCTCAAAACCTTTTCATCCTGACCTGAGTGGAAGCTAGTTTTTCTTTAGCCATTTCACAAGCTACATACAACAGAAACACTAACATATGACAACAAATTTGGGGGAGCCTCAACCACCTTCCAATCCTTCTTTAATACAGCAAGAGGGCCATGCACAGTATGACCAAAAACAAGGTCATTAGGACTGGAACTAGTGCTCTCGTGATACTAATTTAACAGCGAGTAGCAACCAGTGTAACCCCTCTTCCCAGTCACGTTTTAATTCAGTGCAGTACACACGTAACAGTGACTTCAAAGTCTGATAAACACTGAAGGGCCCCTTGACTCAGCACATGATAAGCACTGGCCTGATTATGTTTTAAACACAATTGTCACAAGACTTGTAAAAATATGTGCGAAGTGAAGTTGGAACCCTGATGGCTCTGAATCAACTGAGGTATTCCAAAAATGTAGATGAACGGTGACAAAGCCTTCACAACCGATTTAGTGGTAATGTTGCGAAGTGGATAGGCTGCAGGATCTCATAGCCTGACACCACAGTAAACATGTGGGGGTCCAACAGAATCAATAAGCAAATGCTAAAATGGCTGGCCTGTAACAGTAAAAGGTTGTAGCGGGACGGGTCTTAACATCTGATTAGGCTTCCCAGTCAGCTGACCAACATGACATGTTTTGATGTAAGCGGAAATGTCTTTAAACGAGGCCAATAAAAATGACGTACAATTGGATCATAGGTTTTACTAACCCCTAACTGATCAGAAACATCATGAGTTGTTTTCAAAACTAGATCAAAGCTTAAAAGGAACAACGATCTGAACAATAGCATCACCCACAAGTTTTGCTGTGAGGTGTCCATTTCCTCATCAACAACTGATCTTGAACGTTGTAACCCTGGGCAACACTCCTTACCTAAACCGGAAGTACTTGATCAAATAAACCTTAAGGTAGGATCAGCGGACTGCTCCATCACAAGATCACTACAGGACATGGATAATCCATTGCCTAACTGTTCGGTTACGTGTTTTGTAAATTCCGTTTTGACCGTAGTGTCAGCAACGCATGCAGAGAATACCTCCAGGATTCACTGTACGTTTTCATCGATAATCCCTACATGGGATGGGGTATGAGATACCACCAGAGGAGGTACATCACTACAGGCAAAGTTGTTACCAAAATCACATTAACACCATTAATGGGCAGAAAGGGACACACCCCAAGGGAAACTTCACCTTGCACTAGGTCAGATATAAGTTTGACTTTGTGCAAGGGTACAGACAATGTATTCAAACCTATCCCTTGAATCAGGACACTGGTTCCTGTATCTGTTTACAAAGAAAAAGGAAGAACAGACTCCAAAACAAACAATTCAGAGGCACCAGTGTCTCACAGAATCTTTACTGGCACATCACTTCCCAATAGTGAAACATAACCCTCTGTGACAAATGGCGAATAATTAGTACTAAAAATGTTTGGACAATTCTTGAGCTTGCACAACAGGATTAACATGAGGAACAGGCCCAGCTAACGCAACAGGTTTTACATTTGTGATGGCCAATCTGCTGACCTTTTACCAAGAACAGGACATTCATTCTTCCAGTGGCCTTTACCTTGACAATAATTCCAGATTTTACTTACATCATTCTGTCCACATGAACCATGTTCGGATCTAGATGGAAATGCGTCATTACCAGAACCAAAGGAATTTGCTCACCGAAATCCACTTGAACTGTCCTCTGCCCCCAATCTCGCATACGGGATCCTCCAAAACTGCCTTTGTGGGTCAGTACGTACAGTTGAAGTCGGAAGTTTACATACACTTAGGTTGGAGTCATTAACTCGTTTTTCAACCACTCCACAAATGTCTTGTTAACAAACTATCGTTTAGGACATCTACTTTGTGCATGACACAATATATCCAACAATTGTTTACAGACAGATTATTTCACTGTATCACATATCCAGTGGGTCAGAAGTTTACATACACTACGTTGACTGTAGCTTGAAGCGGCTTGGAAAATTCCAGAAAATTATGCCATGGCTTTAGAAGATTCTGATAAGCTAATTGACATCATTTGAGTCAATTGGTGGTGTACCTGTGGATGTATTTCAAGGCCCGCCTTCAATCTCAGTGCCTCTTTGCTTGACATCATGGGAAAATCAAAAGAAATCAGCCAAGAACTCAGAAACAAAATTGTAGACCTCCACAAGTCTGGTTCATCCTTGGGAGCAATTTCCAAATGCCTGAAGGTACCACGTTCATCTGTATAAACACCATGGGACCACGCAACCGAGATGAACGTACTTTGGTGCGAAAAGTGCAAATCAATCCCAGAACAACAGCAAATTACCTTGTGAAGATGCTGTAGGAAACAGGTACAAAATCATATACACTGCTCAAAAAAAGAAAGGGAACACTTAAACAACACATCCTAGATCTGAATGAAATAAATAATCTTATTAAATACTTTTTTCTTTACATAGTTGAATGTGCTGACAACAAAATCACACAAAAATAATCAATGGAAATCCAATTTATCAACCCATGGAGGTCTGGATTTGGAGTCACACTCAAAATTAAAGTGGAAAACCACACTACAGGCTGATCCAACTTTGATGTAATGTCCTTAAAACAAGTCAAAATGAGGCTCAGTAGTGTGTGTGGCCTCCACGTGCCTGTATGACCTCCCTACAACGCCTGGGCATGCTCCTGATGAGGTGGCGGATGGTCTCCTGAGGGATCTCCTGCCAGACCTGGACTAAAGCATCCGCCAACTCCTGGACAGTCTGTGGTGCAACGTGGCGTTGGTGGATGGAGCGAGACATGATGTCCCAGATGTGCTCAATTGGATTCAGATCTGGGGAACGGGCGGGCCAGTCCATAGCATCAATGCCTTCCTCTTGCAGGAACTGCTGACACACTCCAGCCACATGAGGTCTAGCATTGTCTTGCATTAGGAGGAACCCAGGGCCAACCGCACCAGCATATGGTCTCACAAGGGGTCTGAGGATCTCATCTCGGTACCTAATGGCAATCAGGCTACCTCTGGCGAGCACGTGGAGGGCTGTGCGGCCCCCCAAAGAAATGCCACGCCAAACCGGTCATGCTGGAGGATGTTGCAGGCAGCAGAATGTTCTCCAGACTCTGTCACGTCTGTCACGTGTGCTCAGTGTGAACCTGCTTTCATCTGAAGCGCACACGGCGCCAGTGGCAAATTTGCCAATCTTGGTGTTCTCTGGCAAATGCCAAACGTCCTGCACGGTGTTGGGCTGTAAGCACAATCCCCACCTGTGGACCTCGGGCCCTCATACCACCCTCATGGAGTCTGTTTCTGACTGTTTGAGCAGACACATGCTTATTTGTGGCCTGCTGAAGGTCATTTTGCAGGGCTCTGGCAGTGCTCCTCCTGCTCCTCCTTGCACAAAAGCGGAGGTAGCGGTCCTGCTGCTGGGTTGTTGCCCTCCTACGGCCTCCTCCACGTCTCCTGATGTACTGGCCTGTCTCCTGGTAGCGCCTCCATGCTCTGGACACTACGCTGACAGACACAGCAAACCTTCTTGCCACAGCTCGCATTGATGTGCCATCCTGGATGAGCTGCACTACCTGAGCCACTTGTGTGGGTTGTAGACTCCGTCTCATGCTACCACTAGAGTGAAAGCACCGCCAGCATTCAAAAGTGACCAAAACATCAGCCAGGAAGCATAGGAACTGAGAAGTGGTCACCACCTGCAGAACCACTCCTTTATTGGGGGCGTCTTGCTAATTGCCTATAATTTCCACCTGTTGTCTATTCCATTTGCACAACAGCATGTGAAATTTATTGTCAATCAGTGTTGCTTCCTAAGTGGACAGTTTGATTTCACAGAAGTGTGATTGACTTGGAGTTACATTGTTGTTTAAGTGTTCCCTTTATTTTTTTGAGCAGTGTATTTAGGGATGGAGATTTCAGGGTTTTTGGTGGTTTTCCTAAGCCAGGATTCAGACACAGCTAGGACATCCAGGTTGGCAGAGTGTGCTAAAGCAGTGAATAAAACAAACTTAGGGAGTAGGCTTCTAATGTTAACATGCATGAAACCAAGGCTTTTACGGTTACAGAAGTCAACAAATGAGAGCACCTGGGGAGTGGGAGTGGAGCTAGGCACTGCAGGACCTGGATTAACCTCCACATCACTAGAGGAACAGAGGAGAAGTAGGATAAGGGTATGGCTAAAGGCTATACGAACTGGCCGTCTAGCACGTTCGGAACAGAGAGTAAAAGGAGCAGGTTTCTAGGAACAATAGCATAGATTCAAGGCATAGTGTACAGACAAAGGTAAGGTAGGATGTGAGTGCATTGGAGGTAAACCTAGGCATTGAGTAATGATGAGAGAGATATAGTCTCTAGAGACTTTTAAACCAGATGATGTCATTGCATATGTAGGAGGTGGAACAACATGGTTGGTTAAGGCATATTGATCAGGACTAGGGGCTCTACAGTGAAATAAGACAGTTATCACTAACCAGGACAGTAATGGACGAGGCATATTGATATTAGAGAGAGGCATGCATAGCCAAGTGAACATATGGGTCCAGTGAGTGGTTGGGCTGGCTGGGGACACGGAGATTCAGACAGTCAGCAGGCCGGTGCTAACAAGCTAGCAGTTAGTTGACCAGGGCTAGCAAGTTAGCAGAAGGGCCTTTGGGGGATGTCGCGATGGAGGTAAGACTGTTTTTGCCTCTTCGTGCGGATTAGTAGGGTTCCAAGTAGCTGCTGGTCTTCAGCGGACATTGCGCCTGAGGGGCCTGTTGGAATCCTCGGGCAGATTATGCCGGTATTCCAGTCGTAGTGGATCGGCGGGGTTCCGTGCCCCGTACCGGCAGTAGAAGAGGTCTGGATATTGTAGCTTCAGTGGTAGCCCAGGAGCCCAAGCCGGGCTAGCTTCAGGCTAATTGGTGCTTGCTCCGGGATGGAAACGCTAGCCAGGAGTATTCCCCCGGGATTGCAATTAGCTAGTTGCGAAGGTCCAGATGAAAATGTTGAGAGTTTGCGGTAGGAATCCGTGGATATAGAGAGAAAAAAAATAGGTCCGTTATGCTCTGGTTTGAGTTACGTTGTACGAACTGGCGAGAGCTTTCCGAGCTAAAGTTTATCTGATGACCGCTAGCAGTGGTTTGCTGACTAATAGCAGGTAGGTGGATAAATTAGCTGGCTAGCTTCAGTTGAGGGATTCCAGATCCGAAGTAAATAGAAATACTTTAGAAAAAAACAGATCCACGCAACATTGGGTGAGGAGGGTTGCAGGAGAGTATTTAGAAGTTGAGGTTTAAGAAAATATTTTAAAAAGATATATACAAGGCACACAAAAAGACAAAGACGTCTGCCTGCTACGCCATCTTGGAATTAATCTGGTCTTCCTGCTGTCAGAGTGCTTTTGAAAATGTGAAACTGCTTCTTAGCTCTGACCCTGTGTTGGCAGCCCCATGATTGGAACTGCCTTCAGCCTTTATGTGGATGCCAGTAACTTAGGGGCAGGTGTAGTGTTGCTTCAAGCAGATGGGGGTGTTGAACATCCTGTTAGCTGTTAAACTTTCGGGAGAAATAACAAACAGTTTAATTATTCAGTGGGGGAGAAGGAGGCCCTTGCTTTAATCTGGGCGTTGCAGCATATGTGTGGTCACTATTGTGCTTTACACTGACCACAACCCACTTACTTTCCTGCACACCATGCTTTGCCCAAATCGCAGGATTATGCGCTGGTGTTTGTTCCTGCAGGCGTTCCATTTGGATGTACGACATGTAAAAAGTGTGGATAATGTGGTGGCTGATGCGCTTTCCCGTGCACCGATTTAGTCGATCTTCGGACGCCTTCGTTATTTGTTTTCATTTTTGGTTGGTGGTCTGTACAGGGTTTATTTTGTCCTTCCTGTTGCTCTGGCTTCTACTCTCCTGTCACTTGGTCTCCATTTCTTTCTCTTAAATTGCTTCCAGGTACCGTGGTTTCTGAGGTTGGATGGGGTCAGGTGATTTGGTTGGGTTGGTACCATGGGCATCCGGTGGGCCTCTTACCTTTATGGTTTTTATAGTATTTTGTATCTGAACCTTTATTATTATGGTTTTTGACCAGGTGTATTGGTGTGGTTGTGGGTTTTGTTTTCAGGTCTTTGTTAGTTCCTGATTTTCATTGGATGGGGTGTTACACCCCCTCGGTTTCCCTGCCTCCTCCTCTGTTTGTGTTTATATTTGCACATTGGGGACAGGAGGAGCTGATTGGGTCGTTATTAAGGTGACAAGTTGCACCTGGGTTTGGGATCAACTAGGTGATAAAAGGTCCTGATTCCCAGTCCTGCATCTCTCTCTCCACAAGCACCATTTTATTTTATGATCTGGTTGTTTTTGATTAGGTGCACCTTTAACACTTACACACATTTTACCTTCATCCATGTATTTACATTACATGCCTACTTTCACAAGTTAGTTTTCTTGTTCAAATCTAGGCTAAGCACTATGCTTCCCTCAGTCATATGTTGAACAACATCCCTTATTGTACAAGTAATATCCCTCCCAGGAACACTGTACGTCTGAATCAGATATGATACTCCCATCACTTTATTAACACAGTTAGCGAAAACCCTTGCCAAAATCTTATCAGTATTCCGTAAACTTAAAGGCCTAAAATTTTCCAGCTTCTCCCTACTCCATTTGTTTTATAATATTTAACAATCTTGTGGACAATGATTCTGGAACTACCTGTGCCCGTCCCATGTACACATACACGTCCAAGAATACAGGTGCTAAAATATCCACAAATCGATGATAAAACTCACTTTTCAGCCCATCTGATCCCGGACTTTTATTCCTATTACTGGCCAAGACAGCCTCCCGTATCTCCATCAACGTCATATCTATGTCAACATTTTTCGTTCAGCATCAGATAATTTAGCATCAATAAAACCTAAAACCTCACTACAGCCATGATCGCCATCATTGCCCCCATACATACACTCTTTTCAAAGTTATGTACAGCAGCCTGAGGTTCCATAAAGCCTGCCACATCATAACCCTCCACCGTGTCAACTTTTTCCAGCTCAATGTCAAGCCGTTAATTCAAAGCTATACGCTCCCTCTTTTAAAAGAAAATTCCTCTGTCTTGAATAGTCAACCCTCTAATCTTCTCGTTTAGACCCTCACACCACAATCCCAAAAAACACATTTAATACAATCGGCGTTCATATCAATATATTTTTCTTCTTTTAGTAGCTCAGCATTCAAACACTGTACACCACCCCCTCTAGTAGGCACACTGTGACCCAGCAGGAACCCAAGAGAGGGGTGATCACTTAAAAAATGTAAATCATACCAAATCTTGTGAACATATTGCACCACATTTACAGCCGCTAAACAATAATCAATGCGGCTTTGCCTGAGACCGTTTTAAAACAACCTGCCTCCTTGAGAAAGCTCTCACCTGGATGTATACCCTGACATACATCACTCAATGATCCTTCATTACCCCCAGCAAGACTAGCCTAGACGGATCAGAGCACAACAATGTACTCCTTGACGTGTCCAGTTTAGTCAAACGAACGTTAAAATCCCCCAACCAATATACAGTTACCCACACAATGTTGCTCAAGTGACTGAAAAATCACGGCTCGGTCAATCTCAGGTGCATAAACATTCAAAAGCCTACCCTCACCCGTGTGCACTTCCCTAATATGCTGCACACTATCCCGCTTAATTAAAATAGCAACCCCACACGTCCTCTCCCTACCATTATTAAAATAAAGCAAATCCATCCACCGCTTTCTTACTCCATCCATCATACTGTCAGTCGAGTGTCTCTTGAAGGTATAAAATAACAGCCTAAAGTAGGCTTACTGTCTGGTCTAACTTTTCCATATGTCTTAGTCTCATTAATATTGACATAACGCTCACCATGAGTAGGAGTATGATGTTTGTTTCCATCATACGGACTGCATCTGAAGCTGCTGTTTTGGCAAATGAGTACAGTTGAAGTTGGAAGTTTACATACAACTTAGGCAAATATATGTAAACCCAGTTTTTCACTTTCTGACATTTAATCCTAATCCTAGCCTGTCTTTGGTCAGTTAGGATCACCACTTTATTTTAAGAATGTGAAATGTCAGAAAAAATAGATTCATTTCAGCTTTTATTTCTTTCATCACATTCCCAGTGGGTCAGAAGTGTACATACACTCAATTAGTATTTGGTAGCATTGCCTTTAAATTGTTTAACTTGGGTAGCCTTTCACAAGCTGCCCACAAAGTTGGGTACATTTTGGCCCATTTCTCCTGACAGAGCTGGTGCAACTGAGTCAGGTTTGTAGGCCTCCTTGCTCGCACATGCTTTTTCAGTTCTGCCCACAAATTTTATATAGGATTATGGGGAGGGCTTTGTGATGGCCACTCCAATACCTTGACTTTGTTGTCCTTAAGCCATTTTGCCACAACTTTGGAACTATACTTGGGGTCATTGTCCATTTGGAAGACCCATTTCTGACCAAGCTTTAACTTCCTGACTGATGTCTTCAGCTGTTGCTTCAATATATCCAAGTAATTTTCCTCTTCATGACGCCATCTATTTTGTGAAGTGCACCAATTCCTAAAGCAGCAAAGCACCCCCACAACATGATGCTGCCACCCCCGTGCTTCACAGTTGGGATGGTGTTCTTTGGGCTTGCAAGCCTCCCCCTTTTTTCCTCCAAAGATAACGATCGTCATTATGGCCAAACTGTTCTATTTTTGTTTCTTCAGACCAGAGGACAATTCTCAAAAAATTACAATCTTTGTCCCCATGTGCAGTTGCAAACCATAGTCTAGCTTTTTTATGGCTGTTTTGGAGTGGTGGCTTCTTCCTTGCTGAGCGGCCTTTCAGGTTAGGTTGATATAGGACTCGTTTTACTGTGGATATAGATGATTTTGTACCTGTTTCCTACAGAATCTGGGATTGATTTGCACTTTTCGCACCAAAGCACGTTCATCTCGGCTGCGTGGTCCCATGGTGTTTTTACAGATGAACGTGGTACCTTCAGGCATTTGGAAATTGCTCGCAAGGATGAACCAGACTTGTGGAGGTCTACAATTTTGTTTCTGAGTTCTTGGCTGATTTCTTTTAATTTTCCCATGATGTCAAGCAAATATTGTAAGTAGGCCTTGAAATACATCCACAGGTACACCACCAATTGACTCAAACGATGTCAATTAGCATATCAGAATCTTCTAAAGTCATAATTTTCTGGAATTTTCCAAGCCGCTTAAAGCTACAGTCAACGTAGTGTATGTAAACTTCTGACCCACTGGAATTGTGGTACAGTGAATTATAAGTGAAATAATCTGTCTGTAAACCGGTTAGTCGAGGTAATTGAGGTAATAACTTGCAGACTTGTTTACGCTGCTGTGCGTTTTTGTTGCCGTTTTTACTTTGCTACCTGACGGTTTTTACTTTTTCCCTCACTCAACTTTTTTTTCATTCAACTTTCCTACCCCGGAGGTTTTATCTGGACATGGTTCGTCAGGACTTCAAACAGACGAAGCTAAGTAACATTAACATGATGCCTTCTAATTGCAGTCGTTGTACTCATAATATACAGGAGAACGATCGCCTTACGGCAAGGATAGCTGTGCTGCAAGTCCAGCTTCAGACGCAATCGTTAGGCAAGGGTCATTTCAGTGTAGGAAAGGATGAAACAGCGTCTGTGCCACCAGCAAGTACAGATAGTAACGTTAGTATAAACCCCCTCGCACGGTCCCCGCAGCCGGACATCTTTCTCATGGCGTCTGGAGGGAAACGCTGTAGGAATGCTCAACCGGTGTCGCTTATTCAGCCGACAGAAACTTTCAACCGGTTCTCCCCGTTAAGCGAGTCGGAGTCGGAGGCCGAGACTTCTCTGGTCTCTGCTCCTCCCGTTGTGGGGTCTGAGACGCCGAAGCCTCTCACCATTAGCTCTGACAAATTGAAAACCCTAGTCATTGGCGACTCCATTACCCGCAGTATTAGACTTAAAACTAATCATCCAGCGATCATACACTGTTTACCAGGGGGCAGGGCTACCGACGTTAAGGCTAATCTAAAGACGGTGCTGGCTAAAGCTAAAACTGGCGAGTGTAGAGAGTATAGAGATATTGTTATCCACGTCGGCACCAACGATGTTAGGATGAAACAGTCAGAGGTCACCAAGCGCAACATAGCTTCAGCATGTAAATCAGCTAGAAAGATGTGTCGGCATCGATTAATTGTCTCTGGCCCCCTCCCAGTTAGGGGGAGTGATGAGCTCTACAGCAGAGTCTCACAACTC
Source organism: Salmo trutta (assembly GCF_901001165.1). NCBI lineage: Eukaryota > Metazoa > Chordata > Actinopteri > Salmoniformes > Salmonidae > Salmo > Salmo trutta. The sequence goes on along the minus strand of NC_042980.1, from coordinate 3,626,860 downwards.
AATCGCTGGATGAAAACTGTTTTCTGCCCCTCCCAAAAGATAGAATTTGTAGATAACTGGCCCTCTTTCTGGGATTCACCCACAAACAGGACCAAGCCTGGCCTGCTGAGGAGTGACGGACTCCATCCTAGCTGGAGGGGTGCTCTCATCTTATCTACGAACATAGACAGGGCTCTAACTCCTCTAGCTCCACAATGAAATAGGTTGCAGGCCAGGCAACAGGCTGTTAGCCAGCCTGCCAGCTTAGTGGAGTCTGCCACTAGCACAGTTAGCGTAGTCAGCTCAGCTTTCCCCATTGAGACCGTGTCTGTGCCTCGATCTAGGTTGGGCAAAATTAAAAATGGCGGTGTTCGCTTCAGTAATCTTACTAGTATAAAGACCTCCTCCATTCCTGCCATTATTGAAAGAGATTGTGATACTTCACATCTCAAAATTGGGTTACTTAATGTTAGATCCCTCACTTCCAAGGCAGTTATAGTCAATGAACTAATCACTGATCATAATCTTGATGTGATTGGCCTGACTGAAACATGGCTTAAGCCTGATGAATTTACTGTGTTAAATGAGGCCTCACCCCCTGGTTACACTAGTGACCATACCCCGTGCATCCGGCAAAGGCGGAGGTGTTGCTAACATTTACGATAGCAAATTTCAATTTACAAAAAAAAAAACAATGACGTTTTCTTCTTTTGAGCTTCTAGTCATGAAATCTATGCAGCCTACTCAATCACTTTTTATAGCTACTGTTTACAGGCCTCTTGGGCCATATGCAGTGTTCCTTACCGAGTTCCCTGAATTCCTATCGGATCTTGTAGTCATAGCAGATAATATTCTAATTTTTGGTGACTTTAACATTCACATGGAAAAGTCCACAGACCCACTCCAAAAGGCTTTCGGAGCCATCATCGACTCAGTGGGTTTTGTCCAACATGTCTCTGGACCTACTCACTGCCACAGTCATACTCTGGACCTAGTTTTGTCCCATGGAATAAATGTTGTGGATCTTAATGTTTTTCCTCATAATCCTGGATTATCGGACCACCATTTTATTGCGTTTACAATTGCAATAAATAATCTGCTCAGACCCCAACCAAGGAAGATTAAAAGTCGTGCTATAAATTCTCAGACAACCCAAAGATTCCTTGATGCCCTTCCAGACTCCCTCTGCCTACCCAAGGACGTCAGAGGACAAGAATCAGTTAACCTGTTTGGGCTAGGGGGCAGTATTGAGAATTTTGGAAAAAATATGTTCCCATTTTTAACTGCCTCCTACACCAACTCAGAAGCTAGAATATGCATATTATTGTTCAGGTTTGGATAGAAAACACTCTGAATTTTCTAAAACTGTTTGAATGGTGTCTGTGAGTATAACAGAACTCCTATGGCAGGCAAAACCCTGACAAGGTTTCAAGCAGGAAGTACCCTGTCTGACAAGGAGTCGTGCGTCTTACATCTTTTTATTGAAAAGTAAGGATCTTAGCTGTAACGTGACAATTCCCAGGGCTCCGATAGGCTCTCAGAGCCCGGGAAATAACTGAAGGTTTACGAGGGAGTCTCAGGCTGAAACACATTATCACCTTTTGTAAGTGTCGACTCAGAGGACCTTTGAATGAGGCGCGTGCACGAGTCGCTCCTGAGGAGAAATTTTATTCGGCTGTTTAGGCTCAATGCATACACCCGGTCGGAATATTATCACTTATCTACGAGATAAATGGCATAAAAATTGGTTTTAAACAGCGGTTGACATGCTTCGAAGTACGGTAATGGAATATTTAGACATTTTTGACACGCCAATGCGCCATGCGCGGGACCGTGAAGAAGCATTCTGATAGTGTCTAGAACTCACGAACAAAATGTCGCTGTTTGTATATAACGATGGATTATTTGGGACCAAACCAACATTTGTTATTGAAGTAGAAGTCCTGGCAGTGTATTCTGATGAAGAACAAGCAAGGTAAGAACATTTTTCTTATAGGAAATGTGATTTTGGTGGATGCTGACCTGGGTGGGTATCTAAATAGCTAGCCCTGTAATGCCGGGCTATGTACTTAGATTATTGCAAAATGTGCTTCATCCGAAAAGCTATTTTAAAATCGGACATATCGAGTGCATAGAGGAGCAATGTATCTATAATTCTTAAAATAATTGTTATGCTTTTTGTGAACGTTTATCGTGAGTGATTTAGCAAACTGTTAGTAAATTCCCCGGAAGTTTGCGGGGGTTATGCTTTTTCTGAACGTCACATGCTAATGTAAAAAGCTGGTTTTTGATATAAATATGAACTTTATTGAACAGACATGCATGTATTGTATAACACAATGTCCTAGGTGTGTCATCTGATGAAGATCATCAAAGGTTAGTGCTGCATTTAGCTGTGGTTTGGGTTTATGTGACATGATATGCTAGCTTGAAAAATGGGTGTCTGATTTTTTCTGGCTGGGCACTTTGCTGACATAATCTAATGTTTTGCTTTCGTTGTAAAGCCTTTTTGAAATCGGACAGTGGGGTTAGATTAACGAGATTCTTGTCTTTAAATAGCTGTAAAATAGTCATATGTTTGAGAAATTGAAGTAATAGTATTTCTAACGATTCAAAAATCGCGCCACTGGATTTCAGTGGCTGTTACGTAGGTGGGACGATTTCGTCCCACATACCCTAGAGAGGTTAACCACCTAACCGAGGAACTCAATTTAACCTTGCGCAATACCCTAGATGCAGTTGCACCCCTAAAAATTTAAAACATCTGTCATAAGAAACTAGCTCCCTGGTATACAGAAAATACACGAGCTCTGAAGCAAGCTTCCAGAAAATTGGAACGGAAATGGCGCCACACTAAACTGGAAGTCTTCCGACTAGCTTGGAAAGACAGTACCGTGCAGTATCGAAGAGCCCTCACTGCTGCACGATCATCCTATTTTTCCAACTTAATTGAGGAAAATAAGAACAATCCGAAATTTCTTTTTGACACTGTCGCAAAGCTAACTAAAAAGCAGCATTCGCAAATGGAGGATGGCTTTCACTTCAGCAGTAATAAATTTATGAACTTCTTTGAGGAAAAGATCATGATCATTAGAAAGCAAATTACGGACTCCTCTTTAAATCTGGGTATTCCTCCAGGGCTCCATTGTCCTGAGTCTGCACAACTCTGCCAGGACCTAGGATCAAGGGAGATAAAGTGTTTTAGTACTATATCTCTCGACATAATGATGAAAATAATCATGGCCTCCAAACCCTCAAGCTGCATACTGGACCCTATTCCAACTAAACTACTGAAAGAGCTGCTTCCTGTGCTTGGCCCTCCTATGTTGAACATAATAAACGGCTCTCTATCCACCGGATGTGTACCAAGCTCACTAAAAGTGGCAGTAATAAAGCCTCTCTTGAAAAAGCCGAATCTTGACCCAGAAATTATAAAAAACTATCGGCCTATATCGAATCTTCCATTCCTCTCAAAAATTTTAGAAAAAGTTGTTGCGCAGCAACTCACTGCCTTCCTGAAGACAAACAATGTATACGAAACGCTTCAGTCTGGTTTTAGACCCCATCATAGCACTGAGACTGCACTTGTGAAGGTGGTAAATGACCTTTTAATGACGTCAGACCGAGGCTCTGCATCTGTCCTCATGCTCCTAGATCTTAGTGCCGCTTTTGATACCATCGATCACCACATTCTTTTGGAGAGATTGGAAACCCAAATTGGTCTACATGGACAAGTTCTGGCCTGGTTTAGATCTTATCTGTCGGAAAGATATCAGTTTGTCTCTGTGAATGGTTCGTCCTCTGACAAATCAATTGTAAATTTCGGTGTTCCTCAAGGTTCCGTTCTAGGACCACTATTGTTTTCACTATATAATTTACCTCTTGGGGATGTCATTCGAAAACATAATGTTAAATTTCACTGCTATGCGGACGACACACAGCTGTACATTTCAATGAAACATGGTGAAGCCCCAAAATTGCCCTCGCTAGAAGCCTGTGTTTCAGACATAAGGAAGTGGATGGCTGCAAATTTTCTACTTTTAAACTCGGACAAAACAGAGATGCTTGTCCTAGGTCCCAAGAAACAAAGAGATCTTCTGTTGAATCTGACAATTAATCTGGATGGTTGTACAGTCGTCTCAAATAAAACTGAAGGACCTCGGCGTTACTCTGGACCCTGATCTCTCTTTTGAAGAACATATCAAGACTGCTTCAAGGACAGCTTTTTTCCATCTACGTAACATTGCAAAAATCAGAAACTTTCTGTCCAAAAATGACGCAGAAAAATTAATCCATGCTTTTGTTACTTCTAGGCTCGACTACTGCAATGCTCTACTTTCCGGCTACCCGGATAAAGCACTAAACAAACTTCAGTTAGTGCTAAATACGGCTGCTAGAATCCTGACTAGAACCAAAAAATTTGATCATATTACTCCAGTGCTAGCCTCCCTACACTGGCTTCCTGTTAAGGCAAGGGCTGATTTAAAGGTTTTACTGCTAACCTACAAAGCATTACATGGGCTTGCTCCTACCTATCTTTCCGATTTGGTCCTGCCGTACATACCTACACGTACGCTACGGTCACAAGACGCAGGCCTCCTAATTGTCCCTAGAATTTCTAAGCAAACGGCTGGAGGTAGGGCTTTCTCCTATAGAGCTCCATTTTTATGGAATGGTCTGCCTACCCATGTGAGAGACGCAGACTCAGTCTCAACCTTTAAGTCTTTACTGAAGACTTATCTCTTCAGTAGGTCCTATGATTAAGTATAGTCTGGCCCAGGAGTGTGAAGGTGAACGGAAAGGCTGGAGCAACGAACCGCCCTTGCTGTCTCTGCCTTGTCGGTTCCCCTCTTCCCACTGGGATTCTCTGCCTCTAACCCTTTTACAGGGGCTGAGTCACTGACTTACTGGTGTTCTTCCATGCCGTCCATGGGAGGGGTGCGTCACTTGAGTAGGTTGAGCCACTGACGTGGTCTTCCTGTCTGGGTTGGCGCCCCCCCCTTGGGTTGTGCCGTGGCGGAGATCTTTGTGGGCTATACTCGGCCTTGTCTTCGGACGGTAAGTTGGTGGTTGTAGATATCCCTCTAGTGGTGTGGGGGCTGTGCTTTGGCAAAGTGGGTGGGGTTATATCCTGCCTGTTTGGCCCTGTCCGGGGGTATCATCGGATGGGGCCACAGTGTCTTCTGATCCCTCCTGTCTCAGCCTCCAGTATTTATGCTGCAGTAGTTTGTGCCGGGGGGCTAGGGTCAGTCTGTTACATCTGGAGTATTCTCTTGTCTTATCCGGTGTCCTGTGTGAATGTAAATATGCTCTCTCTAATTCTCTCTTTCTCTCTTTCTCTCGGAGGACCTGAGCCCTAGGACCATGCCTCAGGACTACCTGGCATGATGACTCCTTGCTGTCCCCAGTCCACCTGGCCATGCTGCTGCTCCAGTTTCAACTGTTCTGTCTGCGGCTACGGAACCCTGACCTGTTCACCGGACGTGCTTGTTGCACCCTCGACAATTACTATGATTATTATTATTTGACCATGCTGGTCATTTACGAACATTTTAACATCTTGACCATGTTCCGTTATAATATCCACCCCTCATAGCCTGGTTCCTCTCTAGGTTTCTTCCTAGGTTTTTGGCCTTTCTCAGGAGTTTTTCCTAGGGAGTTTTTCCCAGCCACCGTGCTTCTTTCACATGCATTGCTTGCTGTTTGGGGTTTTAGGCTGGGTTTCTGTACAGCACTTTGAGATTTCAGCTGATGTATGAAGGGCTATATAAATAAATTTGATTTGATTTGATTTAAACTATTGTTGGAAAAATTACTTGTGTCATGCAGAAAGTAGATGTCCTAACCGACTTGCCAAAACTGTAGTTTGTTAACAAGACATTTGTGGAGTGGTTGAAAAATGAGGCTTAATGACTCTGACCTAAGTGTATGTAAACTTCCGAATTCAACTGTACGTACGGACCCACAAAGGCAGTTTTGGAGGATCCCGTATGCGAGATTGGGGGCAGAGGAACAAGTAAGGGAATACCCCCTTGATTTGGACAAAATAACATGGCAACATATTGGCATAGCACGAATCATACACACGATTGCAAAAACCACCCAAAGCGGCCCATCTCCGGGCCAATCATATGGCAATTTTCCGATGGCAATTGCCAATTGTAACACCCCAAATTTCCTTTAGATGGCGAGCGTGCTCCACCTTGGATTTTCATACAGCAAATGATACCCAATTCTTACCCAAGTCTCAGATTTTGATAAAACGATTTTTTTTTTAAAACTTAGCACCTTGTAAAAAAGTGGTTTCTGGACCGTTTTTCGTATTTTTTTCGATTGTTATGTCAATTACACATGTATAAGAGCTGTATGAACATGCTTCTGACGTTTTTTATTGACGTCGTTTTTTGGGTTCTTTTTGCTTGTGCATAAGGCATATGTTTTGTGCATTTGGAATATGATTTCATAGGAAGTCAAAAGTGACATATTTTTTTCTTTTTTTGCCAAATGCCATTAGAAATGTGCAAATGAAATGTCCAATTCTTTTTTTGTCAATTATACATGTATGAAAGTATTGAATGTGCCAAATCAGGATGTTTGTCCGTTTGCCATGTACGATCATAGGAAGTCGGTTTCCAAACCCAAAAGTCAGTGAACCATGGTCCAAATGGCATTTATACTGCCCAAATGATATATAGCCCTATGTTAAGCCATGGATCAACGCAGATGGTCTACTTGTCATGTATGATGAGGGAGAAGTGGGACTCTGTTGCTTTTAACATTTTTAACGAATTTGACATGCTCAGAATGCATAATTGACTGGCCCGATGATCTCGGGATGGCCGTGCAGTGACTGTGGTTCCTCTCCATCACTCGTTGTGTTGATTTCATCATGTCAACTTTGGTGATATTTTTTGCTGTTGAATCATATTGCAAATGCGCGTTACATTTGCAATATTGCGCGTTACGTTTGCAATATGATTCAATGGGCATTTAGCATCACGAATTTAGGCATGCTCAAAAATACTGCAGAAATGCATTATTGACTGGCTCGATGAACTCGGGATGGCCGGGCAGTGACTGTGGTTCCTCTCCATTGCTCGTCACCCAGCAGTCAGCGTCCATCAGTCAATTAGATGTCATTTTGACACCAAACTGATAGCATCTGACACCAAATCCACTTTTTCCAACTCGTATAGAAGCCAACTATCACATATGTCAGAGAAGGCCCATAATTCACAGTGCTTTCAATTTTAACCATAAAAAAACATAAAATACATAGTTACGTTATAGCTGCGGGTCCAGCTCTGACATTATGTGTAGGCCTATGTGAGGCGACCCCGAATCCCAAGTTTTGGCTCAATAGGTCATTCGGTGCCCGAGCAATGGCCTTAATTGGTGCTGAAAATCCACTTTTTCAGGGCGTTACTACGGGGTCCCTGAATGAGCTATCGGACAGAGACATTGGGGTCCGTCTCTATGGGCTGAGGCGGTTTCAATGCACCTAGTCTTGCGACTCTGGGACATGTCGCCATGTCCGTGATATTCAAAATGAATTGAAAATATTGCAAATGTACGAGGCGGTTTCTCGGTCAGAGAACCTTCTAGAGCCCCATAAATCACCGTGCACTATCGACTTGAGCTCTAGAACAGGTTTCTAAAATTTCGGAGCTCTAGGTCTGACGGTTCTTGAATCGTTTGAACGAAAGTAACTATTGAAGGCGGTATAAGCCTCTAAGCCCCACAATATGTACCTATGGCCAAATTGTGTGTGTGTGTGTTTGTTTTTTTGCAAAAAGAATAGACACACGTTGTCTTTGGGGTAGGCATAAACAGAATCCTGAATAAGAAGTCTCTACCTTAAGAATTGACTGAGTAACAGATGGTTGAGTTGCGTGATTTTCACTATGTGCAGGTTATATGACAATAGCTCTTGGGTGGTTTTAACCACTTCCGGTTGTCACAGGAAGTTCTTACTCAACACACGTTGTCTTTGGGGTAGACATAAACAGAATCCTGAATAAGAAGTCTCTACCTTAAGAATTGGTTGAGTTGCGTGATTTTCACTATATGCAGGTTGACCATATGACAATAGCTCTAGGCTGTTTTAACCACTTCCCGTTGTCACAGGAAGTTCTTACTCAACACACGTTGTCTTCGGGGTAGACATAAACAGAATCCTGAATAAGAAGTCTCTACCTTAATGGTAGCAGCGCTTGATCAGGCGAAAGCCTTTGATGGCGTGAATAGATCCTTTCTTTTCAGGGTGTTAGGAAGATTAGGATTTGGGGAAAAGTTTATAGGATGGATCCGTACTTTATATGTCGGAGCGGGGTGGCAGGTTAGCGTTAACGGTGACGTTTTTGACCTCTCGTCTGGGGTCAGGCAGGGATGCCCGCTCTCGGCTCTTCTCTTCGTTCTGTACATGGAGCCTCTGGGGGCTGCCATTAGGGCAGACACAGGGGTGGAGGGCTTGCTGATCCCTGGAAGTGGCGGTCTCCGTGTCAAGTTGACACAGTACGCCGACGACACATCCTTGCTGCTTTGCAAGGACTCGTGCCTGACAAGGTCCCTTGCCATTATTGGGGACTTCACCCGAGCGTCGGGGGCGGTTCTTAACCACGCGAAGTCTTCTGTTAAGTTTTTCGGAAGATGGAGTGGTAGGACGGATGTGCCCGGAGGGTTATCTCTCTGTAACGGGGCCCTGAGGATACTCGGGGTCCATTTTGAGACCTCCAGCTCAGCGACGCTGAACTGGAACAGGGGCATCGCAGTGGTACAGAAGAAGCTAGCGATGTGGAGGGCTAGGTCGTTGTCCTTTTTCGGCAAGGTCCTGGTTCTCAAGGTGGATGTATTGCCATCTCTATTGTACTTGGCGTACATCTATCCATTGCCGGCTTGTCTGAGGAGGCATCTAGTGAGGCTGGTGTTTCAGTTCATGTGGGGTGGCAGGTACGAGTGGGTCGCCAGGGCACGCATGATCTGTCCCATCGGGGAGGGAGGTAAGGGGGGGTACCACATCTCCCCCTCAAGCTAGACGCCATTTTTGTTTCTTTTCTGTTGACGGAGCTTGCTCAGCCAGTACTACACCCGTCCGGTTACCTCCTGCGGGTGTTCTTCTCGTATCAGGCGAGAAGCGTAATGGTGTGGTCTAACACGGGTCCTCGGGCAGAACAGCTGCCGTGGCACTTTGGCCATGCGGCCAAGTGGCTGCGTGCGCACCCCGAGGTTGAAGTTGCCCGAGTAGGTTTAGATCACAGGCACCTGTACGAGGAGGTCAGAGGGCAGTAAGTCCAGCACCTGTAGTGGGCATCCCGGCAGTGGTCTGGGAAGGAGTGCAGGCGCAGGGTCTGGACAACAGGCTCAAGGACCTGAATTGGTTGAGCCTCCACAAGTGTTTGCCGGTACGCTCCACCATGTACCGGCATAGCTTGGCGCGATCCCCCACCTGCCCAAGACCTTCTTGTGGCGGGGAGGAGACTTTGCGCCATGTCTTTTGGGACTGTGCCATTGCCGGAGTAGTATGGGCGAAGGCACGGGTGTTGTTAGGAAGGTTAAGAGGAGATTTTGTGTTGACTTGGGCTAGGCTAGAGAGAGGTGTAGGGAGAGCGAGGGGGACGGATAGGGATAGGTTTCTGCTCTGGCTTCTCATGAGCCTCTTTAAGCGGGGGCTGTAGGAAGCCAGGCAGAACATGGTCAAGACAGGGAGAGATTGGGGGGTGGAAGGGATAGTGAGGAGGGTGGAAGGAGATTTGAGAGGGAGGATGAAGAGGGAGGAGAGGAAGTGGGGGCAGCACGCTGCCCGGGAGAGGTGGAAGGGGGGATTAGGGCTGGGGTTATTTTTGATTAGGGACGGGGAGATAGGGAAAGTTAGTGTGTAGGATGACGGGGAGGGACGATGCTCCCCTGAGTTTTGTTTTGGGGTATTTGTTTTGTTTTATAAATTAAATACCATTATTTGAGTTTGAAAGAAATATATGATTTTGTAAAGAATGAATGGTATTGAACGTAATAAATTATTTTTTCAAAAAAAAAAATCTGTTCTTATCAGTTTAATATCTGATACGTCCCCCATCGGGGGACTACATATTAAATGGATTTTTCGAACAGGGAGTCGGAAATGGGGCTTGCTCCGTCCGCTCCACGCATCGACCCGGTATTGCAGTACCTCCGGGAACGGTGCAACACTTTTCTCTCATTGTCAAGGAAAAAGAAATACACAAAGCTATGTAAAACAGCTAGCAGAAGAAGAGAAGGAATGAAAAAAGAAGAATCATCCAAACTGAAACAAGGGCGAAGCCCCCTTCATGGGGTCCCCCGTTTTCCCGCCATTTTACTTAAAAAAAAATTGGCCAGGATTGTGAGTGTGTGTGTGTGTGTCTCTGTGTGTGTGTGTGTGTCTCTGTGTGTGTGTGTGTGTCTCTGTGTGTGTGTGTGTGTGTGTGTGTGTGTGTGTGTCTCTGTGTGTGTGTGTGTGTGTGTGTGTGTGTCTGTTTTTGACCCCCCCCAAAAAATACAATCACTTCACCAGGATTGTCTGTCTCTGTTTTTGACCCCCCCAAAAAATACAATCACTTCACCAGGATTGTCTGTCTGTCTCTGTTTTTGACCCCCCCAAAAAATACAATCACTTCACCAGGATTGTCTGTCTGTCTGTCTGTCTGTGAATTTTTACCCACAGCCCTCAAACTTGGAAGAGTGGGTTCGGGAACCACCCGCGGGCACCCGGCCTAGAGTGCACAGTGTGTGTCTCGGGCCCCGACCTCTGACTTCCATACGACTCTGGTTTCTCTTCATTACGCACAAGCCTTTCGCCTTTTACTAAAGACTTCCGTGGAGAGGAACACTTACGAGTTCAACATATTTTTGGAAGGGCTTTGCTTCTGGCAGAGCCCGGTATCTTGTTTCAAGAGAAATTGACAGAGATGACGCCGAGACTTTTTGCTCAGGCGTTTGACTTGAAGCCGGCTGACCGACCGACCGACCGACCGGCGTATTTTTCCACTCAAAGTAGTCGCTCGGGTAATTGAGTTCAAGCCCGATGACGACTGACGTGTTTTCCGGGCTTTGAACAAATAGTCGCACTAGGCTTAAAGAGCTAGTGACTTAAAGACACATTAGCGACTTGTTAAAAAAAACACCCGCCTGTCACCAGGGAAGCGTCGGGTGGGGAGGAGACAACTGTTGCCAAACCTCTGAGGTCTGCCGAGACCCCCGGGGGCCCGGCGGGTGCAGGGGTCAATTTGTGGGTTATCGCTTCTCGGCCTTTTGGCTCAGATCAAGCTTGGTACCGAGGTGCCCCAAAGCCCGCTGAGTCAGAAGGTCGAAGGAAGGCAGGAGGGAGGAAAGTTTGTTGTGTTTAGGTGGAATTTTTTTCATCAGCTTCTGCTATACAGAGCTCTTTGTCGGGAGGAGATGGCATGCAACTCATCAAGCAAGGTGGTGCCTGGGATCGGAATGGCGAACACAGTGAGATTCGCCTGGAGAGAAGACGAGATGGAACAGTTTGGGAGGGAAACGTTCGGGAGAGACGTCTTGATGAAGACCCTGAAATTGGAGGTGAAGGATGTCTTGTGCCTTCAAGACAATTCGAGGGAGAAGGCTTTCGAGGTGACCTTCCACAAGGAAGAGAAGCACGAGGAGGTGATGAAGAGGGCGAGAGAGGTGGGAAAGGAGAGACCCCTGTGCCATTATGAGGTGACCAGCCTGGCAAAAAAACAACTTCAGGGTGGTCATCGTGAAAATGTACAATCCACATGTGACAGATGAAGAAGTGAGGGCCTTTCTGGGGAGATACGTGGACAACGTCTCCTCAGCGAGGTACCTCAAGGACTCCCTGGGATTCTGGAACGGGAGGAGAGGTTTCCAGGTGCTTCTCAGGGAGGACCCGAGGGGATTGGGTGGCTACCTCCATCCCCCGGCGATGTTCTCCCTGGGGGCTGACAGGGGGACTTTGTTTTATGCCCGTCAGCCTCCTTTCTGCAGGCGGTGTATGGCTTACGGTCATATCCTGGCCTCGTGTAACACAATGAGATGCAGATTCTGTGGGTCGGGTGAGCACGAGACTAAGGATTGTGACGAGCCAAAGGTTTGCCACGGGTGTGGCTCTTCTGCACACCTGTGGCGGGATTGCCTGGCCCGTCAAAAGTCATATGCGTCTGCAGCTGGAGGGAGAGCGGGGGAGGGGGGAAGAGGAGGAAGAGGAAGAGAGGGTCCTGAAGAATGTAATGGCACAGGGGAAAAGATTGCAAGGGCGGTGGAGAGGATGAATGAGGCTTTGAGAGGAGAAAAGAAGGCCGGTACAGAAGGAGCGAAGGAGACGGAAGGTGGTGAGGGAGCGGAGAAGGAGATGGAGACAGAAGAGAAAGAGGAAGTGGAGGAGGGAGCGGTGGAAAGGAAGGAGAAAGAGAAGGCATCGGAGAGGAAGGAGACAGAAAAGGCATCGGAGGCGGGACCAGAAGGAGAGGGCGTGAAGGAGTGGGGGGACAGTGAAGTGGTGAGAATACGGGTAGAGGGGTTGAGTGGGATGCCGGGGGGACTGCCTGCCGAAAGTAATAACCCCGGGCTGCTTTCTCCACCAAACAAGAAGTCGAGGAAGAGGGAGCGCTCGGACTGCAGGAAGAGGAGGGGTGGTAAAAGGGGGGAAGGGCAGAGAAGGGGGGGGGCAGAGCAGGGGGGAGAGGTTGCAGGGCCCTCATGGGCACCCTCTTCCTTTTCCTTTACACCCCTGTCTGAGCTGGACCTCCCAGGCATGGCCCAGGATTGGGCGATAGAGGGAGGTTTAGGTTACCTGTTTGGGGGCACGAGGTCCCCTGCCAAGAGTCCGGAGGAGGGCATTTTGGTAGACTTGAGCGTGGACACATGACGCAGGGAGCGCGTGTGCCAGGCTTTGCTACTGCATCCAGGGGAGGGGGGGATGATGGCCGACGGGGGAGAATCAGGTGCGGAGGAGGCGTCCCTGTTGGTCGGGATAGAGAAGGGGAATATTGGGTGAGTTTGATTTTCCTTTGAGGTGATTATGGGTAGTCCGGAGGTGGGAAGGGGAGGGAGGAAGCTCCCAGGATTATTTGTTTTTGGGTTTGCTTATTGCTTAATAGTTTTGAAATGCCAATTTTTTTGTTTGTTGATAATTTACATTTGAATTGATTGTAAAATGGAAGATTTTTGTTTGTGAGAGATGGTAATTGTACCATAAATAGAAAATGGGAAAATGTAAGACGGTTTGGAAAATATATTTGACCTGATAATTTTTCAACTGTGAATTAGATTATGGGGTATGTTAAGATGTAGAGGCAAAACGTATTGAGAAACAGTGGCTTTTTTGTTATGGAAATGTTTGGTATGTTATAAATGTGTGAATTGTTCTCAATTTGGATGTATGAAAGGAAGAATAAAACTTTGAATCATCATCTGTTCTTATCAGTTTAATATCTGATACGTCCCCCATCGGGGGACTACATATTAAATGGATTTTTCGAACAGGGAGTCGGAAATGGGGCTTGCTCCGTCCGCTCCACGCATCGACCCGGTATTGCAGTACCTCCGGGAACGGTGCAACACTTTTCTCTCATTGTCAAGGAAAAAGAAATACACAAAGCTATGTAAAACAGCTAGCAGAAGAAGAGAAGGAATGAAAAAAGAAGAATCATCCAAACTGAAACAAGGGCGAAGCCCCCTTCATGGGGTCCCCCGTTTTCCCGCCATTTTACTTAAAAAAAAAACATTGGCCAGGATTGTGTGTGTGTGTGTCTCTGTGTGTGTCTGTGTCTCTCTGTGTGTGTGTGTGTGTGTGTGTGTGTGTCTCTGTGTGTGTGTGTCTCTGTGTGTGTGTGTGTGTGTCTGTCTGTCTGTTTTTGACCCCCCCCAAAAATACAATCACTTCACCAGGATTGTCTGTCTGTCTGTCTCTGTTTTTGACCCCCCCAAAAAAATACAATCACTTCACCAGGATTGTCTGTCTGTCTGTCTGTGAATTTTTACCCACAGCCCTCAAACTTGGAAGAGTGGGTTCGGGAACCACCCGCGGGCACCCAGCCTAGAGTGCACAGTGTGTGTCTCGGGCCCCGACCTCTGACTTCCATACGACTCTGGTTTCTCTTCATTACGCACAAGCCTTTCGCCTTTTACTAAAGACTTCCGTGGAGAGGAACACTTACGAGTTCAACATATTTTTGGAAGGGCTTTGCTTCTGGCAGAGCCCGGTATCTTGTTTCAAGAGAAATTGACAGAGATGACGCCGAGACTTTTTGCTCAGGCGTTTGACTTGAAGCCGGCTGACCGACCGGCGTATTTTTCCACTCAAAGTAGTCGCTCGGGCAATTGAGTTCAAGCCCGACGACGACTGACGTGTTTTCCGGGCTTTGAACAAATAGTCGCACTAGGCTTAAAGAGCTAGTGACTTAAAGACGCATTAGCGACTTGTTAAAAAAAACACCCGCCTGTCACCAGGGAAGCGTCGGGTGGGGAGGAGACAACTTTTGCCAAACCGCTGAGGTCTGCCGAGACCCCCGGGGGCCCGGCGGGTGCAGGGGTCAATTTGTGGGTTATCGCTTCTCGGCCTTTTGGCTCAGATCAAGCTTGGTACCGAGGTGCCCCAGAGCCCGCTGAGCCAAAAGATCGAAGGAAGGCAGGAGGGAGGAAAGTTTGTTTTGGTTTGTTTCACGGTCGGTTTTATTTGCCTCTCTTTTCAGTTTTTTCTGTTTTGAAGAGAGCGAGAGCTGAGTAGAGTGCGCCAAGCTCCTTGCGGAGATGGCGCAAAGTCCTTCATGGAGGCCGGTCCCTAGGACAGGCCAGGCGAATACGATACGCTTTGCTTGGAGGGATAAGACGATGGAGCCGTTTGACAGAGATGCATTTGGGAGGAACATTGTGATTGGGATCCTGGGACTGAAGGTGGAGGATGTGTTCTGCCTTCAAGACAATCCATTGGAAGGAGCGTATGAGTTGGCACTGCACACAGAAGGGAAGCACGATGACATTTTGAGAAAAGTGAGAGAAGTGGAAGCGGAGAGGCCAATGTCGCTCTACGTTGTAACCAGCTTGGCGAGGAGTAATTTCCGGGTTGTAAATGTAAATATTTACAACCCTTACGTTAAGGATGAGGAGGTGAGTGCCTTTCTGGGGAGATACATGGATAGTGTCTCCTCAGGAAGGCACCTCAAAGATTCCCTGGGCTTTTGGACTGGGAGGAGGGGGTTCCAGGCCCTCCTAAGAGAGGACCCAGAAGGATTGAGTGGATACCTCCATCCTCCGGCGATGTTCTCCCTGGGGGCTGACAGGGGGACGTTGCATTATGCCCGTCAGCCTCCGTTCTGCAGGCGTTGTATGGCCTATGGTCATATCCTCGCCTCGTGCAGCATAAAGAAGTGCAGATATTGTGGATCTGCGGAGCACGAGGCGAGGGACTGTGACGCGCCGAGGGCATGTCACGGGTGTGGCATGCTGACGCACCTGTGGCGTGAATGCCCGGCGCGTCAGCGGTCATACGCGTCTGCAGCTGGGGGGGGAGCGAGAGCCGGGGATGGGGGTAGAAGGAGGGACCAAGAACAGAGTACTAGAACAGAGAGAGCGGACACACGGGTGGAAGAGGAGGAGAAAACGGAAGCGGGAGGAGAAAAAGAAAAAGAAGACAACAGCACAGTGGAAACGGAAGGGCAGGAGGCTGAAGGAGAGCAGGAGGAGGAAGGAGACAGGAGAGTGGAGGGGCCAGAGAAGACGGCGGTGGAGAGGAAGGAGACGGAGAAGGCAACAGAGAGGGAGGAGACTGGGAAGACGGTGGTGGAGAAGAAAGAGATAGAAAGGAAGGAGACAGGGAAGGCATCGGAGAGGAAGGAGACAAAGAAGACATCGAAGAGGAGAGAGACAGAGAAGGCATCAGAGAGGAAGATAGAGAAGGGATCAGAGAGGAAGGAGACAGAGAAGGCATCGGAGAGGAAGGAGACAGAGAAGGCATCGGAGGCGGGACCAAAAGGAGAGGGGGTGAAGGTTTGGGCGGACACTGAACTGGTGGGAGAGGGGATTTATGAAAACGTTTTGCCATTTACTCCACCACTCAAGAGGTCAAAAAGGGGGGAGCGCTCGAGGAGGAAGGGTGGAAAAAGAGGGGGGAGGGCAGATCAGGGGGGAGGGGATGGAGAGGTTGCAGGGCCCTCGTGGGCTCCCTCTTCCTTCTCTTTTACACCCCTGTCTGAGCTGGACCTCACAAGTATGGCCCAGGATTGGGCGATGGAGGGAGGCTTAAGCTCCCTGTTTAGGGGCATGGGGTCCTCGGGCCGGAGTAAGGAGGAGGGCAGGGGGGTAGATTTGAGCGTGGGGCACAGGACGCAGGGTGAGAGCGAGCAGGGCGATGTTGAAGTATCCAGGGGAGGGGGGATGGTGGCCGACGGAGGAGCGTCAGGAGTGGAGGAGGCATCCCCGTCGGTCGGGAGTATAGGGTGAGTTGTTTTATTTATTTGATGTGGGTATGGGTTTTGGTTTTAAGGTGGGAATGGGAGGGAAGACACTTCCCCGTGTCTTTGTTTTGCGGTTTGAGCGTTTGTGTTGTAGTTTAAAATGCCTAGTTATGATTTTGATTGATATGTGATTTTGTATTGAAAGGCATGGAACGTAATAAATATATTTTATAAAAAAAAAAAAAAAATCTGTTCTTATCAGTTTAATATCTGATACGTCCCCCATCGGGGGACTTCATATTAAATGGATTTTTCGAACAGGGAGTCGGAAATGGGGCTTGCTCAGTCCGCTCCACGCATCGACCCGGTATTGCAGTACCTCCGGGAACGGTGCAACACTTTTCTCTCATTGTCAAGGAAAAAGAAATACACAAAGCTATGTAAAACAGCTAGCAGAAGAAGAGAAGGAATGAAAAAAGAAGAATCATCCAAACTGAAACAAGGGCGAAGCCCCCTTCATGGGGTCCCCCGTTTTCCCGCCATTTTACTTTAAAAAAAAAACATTGGCCAGGATTGTGTGTGTGTGTGTGTGTGTCTCTGTGTGTGTGTGTGTGTCTCTGTGTGTGTGTGTGTGTGTGTCTGTGTCTGTGTGTGTGTCTCTGTGTGTGTGTGTCTGTGTGTCTGTCTGTTTTTGACCCCCCCAAAAATACAATCACTTCACCAGGATTGTCTGTCTGTCTGTCTGTCTGTCTGTCTTTGACCCCCCCAAAAAATACAATCACTTCACCAGGATTGTCTGTCTGTCTGGTCTGTCTGTGAATTTTTACCCACAGCCCTCAAACTTGGAAGAGTGGGTTCGGGAACCACCCGCGGGCACCCGGCCTAGAGTGCACAGTGTGTGTCTCGGGCCCCGACCTCTGATTTCCATACAACTCTGGTTTCTCTTCATTACGCACAAGCCTTTCGCCTTTTACTAAAGACTTCCGTGGAGAGGAACACTTACGAGTTCAACATATTTTTGGAAGGGCTTTGCTTCTGGCAGAGCCCGGTATCTTGTTTCAAGAGAAATTGACAGAGATGACGCCGAGACTTTTTGCTCAGGCGTTTGACTTGAAGCCGGCTGACCGACCGACCGACCGGCATATTTTTCCACTCAAAGTAGTCGCTCGGGCAATTGAGTTCAAGCCCGACGACGACTGACGTGTTTTGAACAAATAGTCGCACTAGGCTTAAAGAGCTAGTGACTTAAAGACGCATTAGCGACTTGTTAAAAAAAACACCCGCCTGTCACCAGGGAAGCGTCGGGTGGGGAGGAGACAACTTTTGCCAAACCGCTGAGGTCTGTCGAGACCCCCGGGGGCCCGGCGGGTGCAGGGGTCAATTTGTGGGTTATCGCTTCTCGGCCTTTTGGCTAAGATCAAGCGAAGATTTGGGCTTTGGTGATCACAAATTGTTTTTCTCTGTTATTATTTAATAATTTGTTTCTCATTTTGGGTGTTGGTGGTGGTGGACTACAGGTGCATCAGCACCTGTAGGGTGAGTCAAGGTTTAATTTAATTACTTCTTGTATTTTTGTATGTTAGTTTGTTGTTGTGTTTTGTGTTAATTCACTTAAAAAAAATTAAAAAAAAAAAAAGAAGTAGTTTGTGTTCCTCGTGTTTCCCCATCCCTGTATATCTTTAGCTTCCCCTTAGTTTTAACCCCCTTGTTTTTCGTTTGTTTGTAGTGTTTGCTAGCTGGGTTGGCTTGCTTTCTAGCCGGCCTGTTTTGCTTAGCTGGACTGGCCTGCTAGCCTCCAGGCCCCTTTGGTTTGGCAGGCATTGTTTGTTTCCTTCCGTTGTTTTGTAGCCCCCATTTACCCATCCCTACTCTTCAAATTGTTTTTTTCTATACCCCGAACTTTCCTTGGTCCTAGTATTTGTTTGTTGGTTTTTGTTGCCACTTGTGGGACTCTTGCTGGCTGGCCTGTTTACTTAGCTTGGTTGACTGGCCTGCTAGCCTCCTCAGGTTTGGCTGTATTTGTCTCGTTTTTCCTGTCCCCCCCCCCCCCATCTATATTCTTCTTTAGCCTCCTTCCCCCGTTCAAATTTCCTTTTGTTTCTCTTTGTCAGCTGGGAGGTTTTAGTTCCTGGCCTACCAGCTTGTTAGTTTAGTCTGACCTGCTGGTGCGGCCTGCTAGCCTCCTAGCCCTTGTTAATTGTTTTGTTAGGTGTACCTTTTATTTTTCCCCTGCGTCTTTCCCATTGTTGATAAGTTCACCTGGGTGCTGTGTTAGTTTGTTTTTGTGTCCCGTGGTGTTGGTAGGCCCTGTTAGCCTAGCATAGCTGGACCTGCCAGCTTCCTCGGGTGTTTACACTCCCCCCCCTATTTTTGTTTTTCTTTTCACTGGTGTTGGGTTAAAGGGAGTGGGCCTTCACAATGTCAGCAGCATGGCATTTTTAGCAGAATATAAGAGCAAGGGGGTTATTTTAAGAAGTAAGGAAAGGGAATTAGATTAGGGGGAGAAGTGCACTAGGTACTTTTTTAAGAAGATAGTTAGCAAGGGTAGGATAATGACAGGGTTAAAAGATAAAGATGGGGTTTTAAAAACAGACACAGAGGGAATAAAATAAGTGGTCTAGGAGTTTTATGGGGAACTGTTCGGGGTAAAAGATTTATGTGAGGAAATTATGGAGGACGTTTTAACATACATTGACAGGACTATACCCAGCACGGACGACCTAACGAAAGATCTGACAATGACTGAACTCGACGAAGGACTGAGACATTTTAAGAGGGGTAAATCACCGGGGGAGGACGGCCTCCCTTTGGAGTTTTATCTGACCTTTTGGGATGTTTTAGCCGACGAACTTCTGACTGTTTTTACTGACTTCGAACAACTCGACAGACTACCTGACAGTTTTAGAGTAGGAATCGTGACCCTTTTACATAAGAAAAATGACAGGAGTGACCTGACAAACTGGAGACCGATTACCCTTTTAAACTTTGACTGTAAACTTTTTACCAAGGTTTTAACACTCAGAATGTCTTCTGTTTTAGGGGAGGTGATCCACCCGGATCAAGCCTGTGCCATTCCGGGAAGGAAGATCACGGACAGCCTAGTACTGATCAGAGATGCTATCTGTTATGCGAGAGACAGAAATATGCGGCTTATAGTCCTAAATTTAGATTTTGAGAAAGCTTTTGATCGGGTCTCGCACCAGTACCTCTTCAAGGTACTGCAAAAAATGGGGTTCCCAGAAAGGTTTCTAGCTTGGGTGGGATTGCTGTATGGGGACATCACCAGCAGAATCCTTGTAAATGGGCATTTGTCAAGAGCAGTGGGAGTACACTGCGGCGTCCGTCAGGGATGTCCTTTATCTCCCCTCCTGTTTGTTGCTTGCATCGAACCACTGGCGCAGGTCTTGAGAAGGGACCAACGGATCAGTGGGGTGAGTATCCCGGGGAGTGGGGGGATGACGGCCAAGTGCGTTTTTTACATGGACGACGTCAACATTTTATGCACCGACCTTTTATCTGTCGACAGGACCCTGGACAGGACTGACTGGTACGGACAAACCTCTGGGGCGAGACTGAATAGGAACAAGACAGAGGCCCAATTCTTCGGACCGTGGGCAGACTCAGACTTGACCAGACTACCACTGACAGTCAAAATGACGGACATAAGGGTTCTGGGGGTAAAATTTGACAGGGAGGGAGGAGGTAGTGGCAATTGGACCGGGATTTTAGGGACCGTAAGACAGAGACTGGGTTTTTGGGGACTGAGACGGCTGACTTTTGAGGGCAAGGTTTTAATCATCAAGGCTGTGATTTTACCTGTGCTTTTATTAATCAGTTCTGTTTTTATCCCCCCACGAACAACTCTTTTAGCTCTGGACCGGATGCTGTTTTATTTCCTGAGGGGAAGCAAGTGGGAGAGGCTGAGGAGGGAGGTGGTGAAGAGGCCCAGGTTCAGGGGGGGAAAGGCTTGCCTGACCTCTACTTGTTACTGGGCAGCCGCTACACAGCGTTACATCTGACTATCGCCACCTCCCCGGCCAGCAACAAGACCCAGGCCTTCGCACGGTTCTGGCTGGGGTCTTACCTCAGATCCCTGAGGCTGATCCCAGTCGACCTGCGAGCCCCAGTCTCTTTCCTGCTCCCCACACACTATGTTCAGCTCAAAACATTTTTAAGACATTTTAAACTGGAAAAGGAGCCTGTCAGAGTTTTAACTAAACACCGCTCTCTTTTCTCTCTTGTGCAGGAACGGGAACCGGTGTGTCCAGTGCGCGGGCTCGCTATAGGTGAGCCCACAACGGTTTGGCACAACGTAGCCCATCCTGCTCTGCTGAATTGGCATCGTGACCTGTCCTGGATGGTCGCCCATGAGATCCTCCCGGTCGGGGCCGTTATGCACTCCCGGGGCATGGCGAGGACATCCGCGTGCCCCCGACCAGGCTGCGGCCAAGAAGAGTCGGTGAGGCACTTGCTCTGGGAGTGCAGAGCTGCAAGGGACCTGTGGAAGGAAGCAGGCCCCCTGATCTCCCCACGTCTGCCAGCAGGGGAGGACCTAACGCCGCAGCTCGTGCTGTATGGGGTGGGCCGAAGGCCTATTTCACCAAAGGCCTTCACAAAACTCTGGCCCACCCTCACGTGTCTGAAGGACGCATTGTGGTCCTCCCGCAACCTGCTGGTAGGAAAACAGGTAGAGACCACCCCCCAGGCAGTGGCTTTGGTAGCCACGGAAGCCCTGGGGTGGTACGATCGAAAGGGGGCCTCGACCCCAAGCGAAGGGTCCCCCACAACACCTGAGGTCCCGGCGGCCACGGCCTGACAGCTCTGCGGAGCCTAGGGCGACGTGCCTAGGGGAGGGGTCTCCTCTGGGCCCTGACGGATGGGTGCGGAGTCAATTCGGAAGAGCATGAGGAAGCTTTTTTGATAAGGACTCACCCCGTTCCTGTACAAAGGACCAAAGACAGCTTTTTAACAAAGGGACTTCTTGACAGGCTTTCCATGTCTTAAAAAATGTTTTACTTTGTTAAATCATTAATACACATTTTAAATGGCTTTTATCAGATTGGTTTTTACAAAAAAGGGTACTTTTATGCATGATTGGTCTTATTGTTTTAAATGAACAACTTGTACCTTTTCTAAAAAAACAATAATTGTAATGTAATGCTGGTTTTTATGCACTTTATGCCGTTTTTATGTGTAAAAATGAATAAAAAATGTGAGCTGTTTTAAAGGAAAATGCATCAATAAAACTTTTCCAAAAGAAAAAAATCTGTTCAATATCTGATATGTCCCCCATCGGGGGACTACATATTAAATGGATTTTTCGAACAGGGAGTCGGAAATGGGGCTTGCTCCATCCGCTCCACGCATCGACCCGGTATTGCAGTACCTCCGGGAACGGTGCAACACTTCTCTCTCATTGTCAAGGAAAAAGAAATACACAAAGCTATGTAAAACAGCTAGCAGAAGAAGAGAAGGAATGAAAAAAGAAGAATCATCCAAACTGAAACAAGGGCGAAGCCCCCTTCATGGGGTCCCCCGTTTTCCCGCCATTTTACTTAAAAAAAAAAAAAAAAACATTGGCCAGGATTGTGTGTGTGTGTGTGTGTGTGTGTGTGTGTGTGTGTGTGTCTCTGTCTGTGTGTGTGTGTGTGTGTGTGTCTGTGTGTGTGTGTGTGTGTCTCTGTGTGTGTGTGTGTGTGTGTGTCTCTGTGTGTGTGTGTGTCTGTCTGTCTGTCTCTGTTTTTGACCCCCCCAAAAAATACAATCACTTCACCAGGATTGTCTGTCTGTCTGTCTGTCTGTCTGTCTGTCTGTCTCTGTTTTTGACCCCCCCAAAAAATACAATCACTTCACCAGGATTGTCTGTCTGTCTGTGAATTTTTACCCACAGCCCTCAAACTTGGAAGAGTGGGTTCGGGAACCACCCGCGGGCACCCGGCCTAGAGTGCACAGTGTGTGTCTCGGGCCCCGACCTCTGACTTCCATACGACTCTGGTTTCTCTTCATTACGCACAAGCCTTTCGCCTTTTACTAAAGACTTCCGTGGAGAGGAACACTTACGAGTTCAACATATTTTTGGAAGGGCTTTGCTTCTGGCAGAGCCCGGTATCTTGTTTCAAGAGAAATTGACAGAGATGACGCCGAGACTTTTTGCTCAGGCGTTTGACTTGAAGCCGGCTGACCGACCGACCGACCGGCGTATTTTTCCACTCAAAGTAGTCGCTCGGGCAATTGAGTTCAAGCCCGACGACGACTGACGTGTTTTCCGGGCTTTGAACAAATAGTCGCACTAGGCTTAAAGAGCTAGTGACTTAAAGACGCATTAGCGACTTGTTAAAAAAAACACCCGCCTGTCACCAGGGAAGCGTCGGGTGGGGAGGAGACAACTTTTGCCAAACCGCTGAGGTCTGCCGAGACCCCCGGGGGCCCGGCGGGTGCAGGGGTCAATTTGTGGGTTATCGCTTCTCGGCCTTTTGGCTCAGATCAAGCTTGGTACCGGGGTGCCCCAAAGCCCGCTGAGTCAGAAGGTCGAAGGAAGGCAGGAGGGAGGAAAATTTTTTGTGTCCTTTTTGGTGGGAATCGAAGTCCTCGGTTTTCAATTTTCTTTGGCTTCTTTATAAGAGAGCATTCATTGTGGAAGAGATGGCACAGCAAAAGCCAATCAGGCAGGTACCAGGGATTGGTCTGGCCAACACCGTGAGGTTTTCCTGGACGGACAAGGAGATGGAGCCGTGGGGGAGGGAGACGTTCGGGAGGAACATTCTGATGGGGTGCCTGAAACTACAGGTGAAGGATGTTCTCTGTCTCCAAGGGAACCCAATGGAGAAGGCGTACGACGTTACGTTTCATTTGGAGGAGAAGCACGATGGAGTCATGAAGAAGGTGAGGGCAGAGAAAGGAGAAGGACCCCTGTGCCATTACGAGGTGACCAGCCTGGCTAGGAACAATTTCAGGGTGGTCACCGTCCACATGTACAATCCACATGTAAAGGATGAGGAGGTGAGGGCCTTTCTGGGGAGATATATGGAAAATGTCTCCTCAGCAAGGTACCTCAGGGACTCCCTGGGATTCTGGAACGGGAGGAGAGGGTTCCAGGCACTTCTCAGGGAGGACCCGAAGGGTTTGGGTGGCTACCTCCATCCTCCGGCGATGTTCTCCCTGGGGGCTGACAGGGGGACATTGTTTTATGCCCGTCAGCCTCCGTTCTGCAGGAGGTGTATGGCCTACGGTCATGTCTTGGCCTCGTGCAACACCAGAAAATGCAGGTTCTGTGGGTCGGGAGAGCACGAGGCCAAAGATTGTGACGAGCCGAAGGCATGCCACGGGTGCGGCTCGTCTGCACACCTGTGGCGTGATTGCCCGGCTCGTCAGAGGTCGTACGCCTCTGCAGCTGGAGGGGGAACGGGGGATGGGGGGAGAAGAGAAAGAAAGGGCCCGGATGACAGTAATGGCACAGGGGAAAAGGATGCACGGGAAGAGGAGGTGAGGAAGAAGGCTGCGAGAGGAGAGAAGAAAGCGGAAGAGAAGATCAGAACAGAAGGAGAGAAGGGGAAGGAGGCGGAAGGAGGTGAAGGAACGGAGAAAAAGGAGACGGGGACAGTGGAGAGAGAGGAGGTGGAGGAGGAAACGGTGACGGGAACGGAGGGACAAGTGGAGACGGGGACAGAGGAAGAAGCGGAGAAGGGAGAAAGAGTGAAGGAATGGGGGGAAAGCAAGATGTCGAGTGCCCTGGTTGAAGAAATGAGGGGGATGGTGGAGGAACTGGCGACGAGCGTTGAAAGTGCTTCCACTATACCTCCATCTTTGAAGAAGAGGTTGAAGAAGAGGGATAGCCCGAACGGCGGAGGGTGTGAGGGGGGGGGGGGGGCCAAGCGATTGATGGGTGAGGGAGAGAAGATGATGTCCTCATTGGTTTCTCCCTCGGGCCCACTACTGGTGGAGTTGGACCCCCCAGACACAGATAGGGGTTGGGAAAAGGGGGGGGGACATAGTTACCTGCTGGGGGACATGGGGTTCGCCGTCCTAGGTCCAACAGAGGGTAGCTTGGAGGAATTGGATGGACAATCCGGGATGCAGGGCACTCAGGTGCCTAACACCATACCTGCATCCTGGATTGAGGGAATTGAGGAGATGGAGGAGAACGGAGGGGTGTCAGAGGAGAAGACGTCCCAGCTGGAGGAGATGGAGCAGGGGAGCATCGGGTGAGCCTCCTGTTTTATGGGTCTTTCTGTATGGGGTTAGTAGTTTAATGGAGAAGGCATTTTTTGTTTTCATTTTAATTCATGGGGACTAATTTTACGTTTGTTAGTTTAAATGTTAGGGGATTAAGGGATTGTGTTAAGAGGAGGGCGGTATTTAGTTATTTGGAGGGTGTGGGGTTTGATTTTTGTTTTTTGCAGGAGGTTCACCTGAGGGATGGAGGGGATGTTAGTAGGTTCAGGAGGGAGTGGGACAAGGGGGAGTCAGTTTGGGGCATAGGGGGGGTGCATTCATCGGGGGTAGGGATTTTGTGTGGGCACAGGGAGGTAAAGGTGGAGGGCTCTTTTGTGGTTATGCAGGGGAGGGTTTTGGGGGTGGATGTCACGTTAAGGGATTGTAAATTTAGATTAGTGGTGGTATACGGGCCACAGGAGGCGGCAGGCAGGAGGGAGATGGTGGACTGTCTGGCGCCCCTGTGTGTTACAAATAGGCACTTGGTGATAGGAGGTGATTTTAACATAGATTTAGGGTTAGCGGGGGATAGCAGTGCAGGCGCCATCACCGGGCTAATGGCTTGCCATGGCCTGGTTGATGGAGGCCTGCACACTACTCCGACAATGGCTGGCCCAACATGGCGCAACTCTCGGGGGGTTGCGCGGAGGCTCGATTACATTTTTCTATCTAGGTCTTTGGGTCAGTTGTCTGGGCGGCTGTTGCCTGTGTTCTTCTCGGATCACGACGGGGTGCTACTGCAGGTGGGGCCGCCAGTCTGCCTCTTCGGTAGGGGGTACTGGAAATTAGATCGGGATGTGCTGGAGGAGCAAGCTTTCGTCGACGCCTTTTTTGGTTTCTTTCGGAGGCTTGAAGGCCTCCGGTCCATGTGCGAGGGGGTGCTGGAGTGGTGGGATTTAGTTAAGGTAAGGATTAGGGCCTTTATAATAGGATATTGTAAGAGGACTAAAAGGGAGGAAAGGAGGGAGGTGGATCGTATCCAAAGGTTGATTGAACTCGAGTACGAAGCAGGCAACCTCGGCGGGTCGATTGACTGGGAGAGATCCACAGCCCTGAAGGCACAGCTCAGGGAGCTGCAGGAGCGGAAGGCTCGAGCTTTCCTGGAGCGTGCGCATAATGGCTTTTTAGAACATAATGAGACTTGTTCCGCTATGTTCTTTAAGTCGGTTAGGGCCAGACAGAGTAGGAAGATAATGAACGGGGTGAGGAAAGAAGATGGTAGTATAGTGAGAAAACCGGAGGAAATGGTCAGGGTGACAACTGATCATTTCCGAGGTTGATTTAAGGAAAGGGAAATAGATGTAGAGCAGGGAAATGTGTTTTTAGAACACTTGTCCCGGCGATTGCCGGAGGACATTAGAGATGTGATGGAGGCTCAGATCTCCCTCGAAGAGGTTGAGAGCGCTCTCAGGAGGATGGGAAAAGGGAAGGTGCCTGGGATGGATGGGCTGCCGGCCGAGTTTTACCTCAAGTTTTGGGGTGTACTTGGACCGGTGGTCCTCGAAGTCTTGAAGGCCATCCTTGAGACGGGGGTCCCGGGGGGATCAATGGCTGTCGGTGTGCTGTCACTTCTTTATAAGAAGGGGGAAGCAACCGACCTTGGCAACTGGCGGCCGTTGACCATGCTGTGCGTAGATTACAAGATACTTGCAAAGGTTTTAGCAGACCGGTTGCGCACAGCCCTTCACTACGTCGTCCATGAGGATCAGACGTGCGGGGTAGAGGGTCGCTCGATCAGATGGAACCTACAGTTGATCAGGGACTCCATCGCTTGGGTAGAAGATAGGGGGCTGCCTTTAATGGTAGCAGCGCTAGATCAGGCGAAAGCCTTTGATCGCGTGAATAGATCCTTTCTATTCAGGGTGTTAGGTAGATTAGGATTTGGGGAAAAGTTTATAGGATGGATCCGTACTTTATATGTCGGAGCGGGGTGCCGGGTTAGCGTTAACAGTCACTTAGGTGACGTTTTTGACCTCTCGTCTGGGGTCAGGCAGGGATGCCCGCTCTCGGCTCTCCTCTTCGTTCTGTACATGGAGCCTCTGGGGGCTGCCATTAGGGCAGACACAGGGGTGGAGGGTCTGCTGATACCTGGAAGTGGCGGTCTCCGTGTCAAGTTGACACAGTACGCCGACGACACCTCCTTGCTGCTTTGCAAGGACTCGTGCCTGACAAGGTCCCTTGCCATCATTGGGGACTTCACCCGAGCGTCGGGAGCGGTTCTTAACCACGCGAAGTCTTCCGTTAAGTTTTTCGGAAGATGGAGTGGTAGGACGGATGTGCCCGGAGGGTTATCTCTCTGTAACGGGGCCCTGAAGATTCTCGGGGTCCATTTTGAGACCTCCGGCTCAGCGACGCTGAACTGGAACATGCGCATTGCAGTGGTACAGAGGAAGCTAGCGATGTGGAGATCTAGGTCTTTGTCCTTTTTAGGCAAGGTCCTGGTTCTAAAGGTGGATGTATTGCCATCTCTATTGTACTTGGCGTACATCTACCCATTGCCGGCTTGTCTGAGGAGGCCTCTAGTGAGGCTGGTGTTTCAGTTCATGTGGGGTGGCAGGTACGAGTGGGTCGCCAGGGCACGCATGATCTGTCCCATCGGGGAGGGAGGTAGGGGGGTACCACATCTCCCCCTCAAGCTGGACGCCATTTTTGTTTCTTTTCTGTTGGCGGAGCTCGCTCAGCCAGTACTACACCCGTCCGGTTACCTCCTGCGGGTGTTCTTCTCGTATCAGGCGAGAAGCGTAATGGTGTGGTCTAACACGGGTCCTCGGGCGGAACAGCTGCCGTGGCACTTTGGCCATGCGGCCAAGTGGCTGCGTGCGCACCCCGAGGTTGAAGTCGCCCGAGTAGGTTTAGATCACAGGCACCTGTACGAGGAGGTCAGACGGGCAGTAAGTCCAGCACCTGTAGTGGGCATCCCGGCAGTGGTCTGGGAGGGAGTGCAGGCGCGGGGCCTGGACAACAGGCTCAAGGACCTGAATTGGTTGAGCCTCCACAAGTGTTTGCCGGTACGCTCCACCATGTACCGGCATAGCTTGGCGCGATCCCCCACCTGCCCAAGACCTTCTTGTGGCCTGCCCAAGACCTTCTTGTGGCAGGGAGGAGACTGTGCGCCATGTCTTTTGGGACTGTGCCATTGCCGGAGTAGTATGGGCAAAGGCACGGGTGTTGTTAGGAAGGGTTAGAGGGGATTTTGTTTTGACGTGGGCTAGGTTAGAGAGAGGTGTAGGGAGAGCGAGGGGGACGGATAGGGATAGGTTTCTGCTCTGGCTTCTCATGAGCCTCTTTAAGCGGGGGCTGTGGGAAGCCAGGCAGAACATGGTTAAGACAGGGAGAGATTGTGGGGTGGAAGGGATAGTGAGGAGGGTGGAAGGAGATTTGAGAGGGAGGATGAAGAGGGAGGAGAGGAAGTGGGGGCAGCATGCTGCCCGGGAGAGATGGAAGGGGGGATTAGGGCTGGGGTTATTTTAGATTAGGGAAGGGAAGATAGGGAAAGTTAGTGTTTAGGATGAAGGGGAGGGATGATGCTCCCCTGAGTTTTGTTTTGGTTTTTGGGTCGTGTTATGATTTAAAATGCCATTGTTTGTTTTGTATGAAAGGTATGATTTGTAATGAATGAATGGCATAGAAAGTAATAAATTATTTTCAAAAAAAAAAAAAAATCTGTTCTTATCAGTTTAATATCTGATATGTCCCCCATCGGGGGACTACATATTAAATGGATTTTTCGAACAGGGAGTCGGAAATGGGGCTTGCTCCATCCGCTCCACGCATCGACCCGGTATTGCAGTACCTCCGGGAACGGTGCAACACTTTTCTCTCATTGTCAAGGAAAAAGAAATACACAAAGCTATGTAAAACAGCTAGCAGAAGAAGAGAAGGAATGAAAAAAGAAGAATCATCCAAACTGAAACAAGGGCGAAGCCCCCTTCATGGGGTCCCCCGTTTTCCCGCCATTTTACTTAAAAAAAAAAAACATTGGCCAGGATTGTGTGTGTGTGTGTGTGTGTGTGTGTGTGTCTCTGTGTGTGTGTGTCTGTCTGTCTGTCTCTGTTTTTGACCCCCCCAAAAAATACAATCACTTCACCAGGATTGTCTGTCTGTCTGTCTGTCTGTCTGTCTGTCTGTCTCTCTCTGTTTTTGACCCCCCAAAAAATACAATCACTTCACCAGTATTGTCTGTCTGTCTGTCTGTCTGTCTCTCTCTGTTTTTGACCCCCCAAAAAATACAATCACTTCACCAGGATTGTCTGTCTGTCTGTCTGTCTGTCTGTCTGTCTGTCTGTCTGTCTGTCTGTCTGTCTGTCTGTCTGTCTCTGTTTTTGACCCCCCCAAAAAATACAATCACTTCACCAGGATTGTCTGTCTGTCTGTGAATTTTTACCCACAGCCCTCAAACTTGGAAGAGTGGGTTCGGGAACCACCCGCGGGCACCCGGCCTAGAGTGCACAGTGTGTGTCTCGGGCCCCGACCTCTGACTTCCATACGACTCTGGTTTCTCTTCATTACGCACAAGCCTTTCGCCTTTTACTAAAGACTTCCGTGGAGAGGAACACTTACGAGTTCAACATATTTTTGGAAGGGCTTTGCTTCTGGCAGAGCCCGGTATCTTGTTTCAAGAGAAATTGACAGAGATGACGCCGAGACTTTTTGCTCAGGCGTTTGACTTGAAGCCGGCTGACCGACCGACCGACCGGCGTATTTTTCCACTCAAAGTAGTCGCTCGGGCAATTGAGTTCAAGCCCGACGACGACTGACGTGTTTTCCGGGCTTTGAACAAATAGTCGCACTAGGCTTAAAGAGCTAGTGACTTAAAGACGCATTAGCGACTTGTTAAAAAAAACACCCGCCTGTCACCAGGGAAGCGTCGGGTGGGGAGGAGACAACTTTTGCCAAACCGCTGAGGTCTGCCGAGACCCCCGGGGGCCCGGCGGGTGCAGGGGTCAATTTGTGGGTTATCGCTTCTCGGCCTTTTGGCTCAGATCAAGCTTGGTACCGAGGTGCCCCAGAGCTCGCTGAGTCAAAAGGTCGGAGATAGGAGGGCGGTAAGGTTTTTTGGTGCAGAATTATTTCCCGGGTTGGGAAAGGTTTTTTTCTTCTCGGTTTTTCTTTTGAAGTAAGCCGGAGACTATTGAGGAGGCCATTCTTCCGGAGAAGATGGCACGGAGGACAGCACCAACTTCGGTCCCTGTGATCGGACTAGCCAATACGGTGCGGTTTGCATGGAAGGAGAAGGACATGGAGCCTTTCGGGAGGGAGACCTTCGGAAGGAACCTACTAATGGGAGTGCTCCAACTGAAGGTGGAAGATGTCTTTTGCCTTCATGACAACCCGTTGGAGGGAGCTTTCGAGGTCACGCTGCATACGGAAGAAAAACATGAGGAGACAATGCAGAAAGTAAGAAGAGTGGAAAAGGAAAAGCCCATGTGTCACTATGCCGTGACAAATCTGGCAAGGAACAATTTTAGAGTTGTCACTATTAATATGTATAATCCACATGTGAAGGAAGAGGATGTGAGGGCCTTCCTGGGGGGATTTATGGACAACATCTCCTCAGCAAGGCCCCTCAAGGACACGCTTGGTTTTTGGACGGGGAGGAGAAGCTACCAGGCTCTCCTTCGAGAAGACCCAAAAGGTCTGGGAGGCTACCTCCATCCTCCGGCTATGTTCTCCCTGGGGGCTGACCGGGGGACATTGCATTATGCCCGTCAGCCTCCGTTCTGCAGGCGTTGTATGGCCTACGGTCACATCCTCGCCTCGTGTAGCACAAGGAAGTGCAGGTATTGTGGATCTGCGGGGCACGAGGCGAGGGACTGTGACGCGCCGAAGGCATGCCACGGGTGTGGCATGCTGACGCACCTGTGGCGTGAATGCCCGGCGCGTCAGCGGTCATACGCGTCTGCAGCGGGAGGGGGAGCAGGTATGGGGGATGGGGGAAGCAGAGGTGGAGGAGCGGACGTGGGAATTGGAACAGGAGGGAGGACTTCAAGGAAAGTGGAGGGAAAGGGGTCGAGAGGAGCGGTCGAAGGAGAAGAGGAGAAGGAGCCAAGAGGAGAGGAAGCAGTTGAAGGAGAGGAGGAGCAGGTGGAGGTGGGAGAGGTGATGAGAGGAGAGGAAGCAGTTGAAGGAGAGGAGGAGCAGGAGGAGGACGGACACAGGAGGGTGAAGAGCCCAGAAAGGACAGCAGTGGAGAAGCAGAGGACTGACAAGGCATCGGAGGTGGGACCGGAAGGAGAGGTGGAGGGGGGAGAGGGTGTAAAGGAGTGGGGGGATTGTGAGGTATCATCTGCCCGGGTAGAGGAGATGAGAGGGTTGGTAGAGGGGCTGGCGAAGAGGGGGAATAGGGTCAGGCCGAAGTCTCCGCCAAACAGAAGGACGAGGAGGAAGGGGGAGAATAGGGGGAAAGGAAGGGGGGAGGTTAAGCAGGAGCTAGCGGGGGGGGATACGTTTTCTCCCTTGCCGGGACCTCCTCCGAGGAGGAAGATAAGGGTGGAAAAGCTGGAGGTGGGGGAGGAAGAAGGTTCGGGGCCCTGGGTGGCCCCCTCTTCACCTACACCCCTGACTGAAATAAACCTCCCAGGCATGGCCCAGGGTTGGGCATTGGAAGGGGGACCAAGCTTTCTGTTTGGGGATGCGGGGTCCTCGGGCAAGAGCCCGGAGAGAAGGGTGGTGGATTTTGGGGTGGAGTACATGATGCGGGGTGCGAAGGTGCCGGGTGCCGGTCCTGCATCTAAGGGGCAGGGTATGGTGGATGAAGAGGTTGTTTTAGGAGGGGAGAAGACGTCCTCGTAGGTCAGGTGAGAACTTTTTCTTTGGGGTGCGTATGGGAAGTTTGTGTGGTAGAAGGGGAGGGAAGATGCTTCCCTGAATTGTTTATAGTTTTGGTTATCGATTATTGGTTTTGAAATATTAATTTGGACTTTGATATATAATTGATTTTTGCTGAATTATTGAAGGTATTTGTTTGACGGTTGGATTATGATATATAATTGATTTTGGTTGAATTATTGAAGGTATTTGTTTGACAAATTGATGGTAATAAATACATTTTGAAAAAAAAAAAAAAAATCTGTTCTTATCAGTTTAATATCTGATATGTCCCCCATCGGGGGACTACATATTAAATGGATTTTTCGAACAGGGAGTCGGAAATGGGGCTTGCTCCATCCGCTCCACGCATCGACCCGGTATTGCAGTACCTCCGGGAACGGTGCAACACTTTTCTCTCATTGTCAAGGAAAAAGAAATACACAAAGCTATGTAAAACAGCTAGCAGAAGAAGAGAAGGAATGAAAAAAGAAGAATCATCCAAACTGAAACAAGGGCGAAGCCCCCTTCATGGGGTCCCCCGTTTTCCCGCCATTTTACTTAAAAAAAAAAAACATTGGCCAGGATTGTGTGTGTGTGTGTGTGTGTGTGTGTGTCTCTGTGTGTGTGTGTGTCTGTCTGTCTGTCTCTGTTTTTGACCCCCCCAAAAAATACAATCACTTCACCAGGATTGTCTGTCTGTCTGTCTGTCTGTCTGTCTGTCTGTCTCTCTCTGTTTTTGACCCCCCAAAAAATACAATCACTTCACCAGTATTGTCTGTCTGTCTGTCTGTCTCTCTCTGTTTTTGACCCCCCAAAAAATACAATCACTTCACCAGGATTGTCTGTCTGTCTGTCTCTCTCTGTTTTTGACCCCCCAAAAAATACAATCACTTCACCAGGATTGTCTGTCTGTCTGTCTGTCTGTCTGTCTGTCTGTCTGTCTGTCTCTCTCTGTTTTTGACCCCCCCAAAAAATACAATCACTTCACCAGGATTGTCTGTCTGTCTGTCTCTCTCTGTTTTTGACCCCCCAAAAAATACAATCACTTCACCAGGATTGTCTGTCTGTCTGTCTGTCTGTCTGTCTGTCTGTCTGTCTGTCTGTCTGTCTGTCTCTCTCTGTTTTTGACCCCCCCAAAAAATACAATCACTTCACCAGGATTGTCTGTCTGTCTGTCTCTCTCTGTTTTTGACCCCCCAAAAAATACAATCACTTCACCAGGATTGTCTGTCTGTCTGTCTGTCTGTCTGTCTGTCTGTCTGTCTCTCTCTGTTTTTGACCCCCCCCAAAAAAACAATCACTTAACCAGGATTGTCTGTCTGTCTGTCTGTCTGTCTGTCTGTCTGTCTGTCTGTCTGTCTCTGTTTTTGACCCCCCCAAAAAATACAATCACTTCACCAGGATTGTCTGTCTGTCTGTGAATTTTTACCCACAGCCCTCAAACTTGGAAGAGTGGGTTCGGGAACCACCCGCGGGCACCCGGCCTAGAGTGCACAGTGTGTGTCTCGGGCCCCGACCTCTGACTTCCATACGACTCTGGTTTCTCTTCATTACGCACAAGCCTTTCGCCTTTTACTAAAGACTTCCGTGGAGAGGAACACTTACGAGTTCAACATATTTTTGGAAGGGCTTTGCTTCTGACAGAGCCCGGTATCTTGTTTCAAGAGAAATTGACAGAGATGACGCCGAGACTTTTTGCTCAGGCGTTTGACTTGAAGCCGGCTGACCGACCGACCGACCGACCGGCGTATTTTTCCACTCAAAGTAGTCGCTCGGGCAATTGAGTTCAAGCCCGACGACGACTGACGTGTTTTCCGGGCTTTGAACAAATAGTCGCACTAGGCTTAAAGAGCTAGTGACTTAAAGACGCATTAGCGACTTGTTAAAAAAAACACCCGCCTGTCACCAGGGAAGCGTCGGGTGGGGAGGAGACAACTTTTGCCAAACCGCTGAGGTCTGCCGAGACCCCCGGGGGCCCGGCGGGTGCAGGGGTCAATTTGTGGGTTATCGCTTCTCGGCCTTTTGGCTCAGATCAAGCTTGGTACCGAGGTGCCCCAGAGCCCGCTGAGCCAAAAGGTCGAAGGAAGGCAGGAGGGAGGAAATTTAGTTTTTGTTTACAGGAATCAGTTTTTTTGGATATCCTTTATTTTCCATTTGGCTTCTTTTAAGAGAGCTTTTTTTTTTCTTCTGGAAAAATGGAGAAAAATATAAAGAACAGGTCGGTACCGGGAGTAGGTTTGGCAAACACGCTAAGATTTGCATGGAAGGACCAGGAGGTGGAAGAATTTGGGAGGGAAACCTTTGGAAGAACAATCCTGATGGGATGCCTAAAGCTGTCGGTGAAGGATGTCCTTTGCCTCCAGGGCAACCCGATGGAGAGGGCGTATGACGTGACCTGCTATACAGAGGAGAAGCATGATGAAATCCTGAAGAGGGTGAGGGCATTGGAAGGAGAAAGGCCGATGTGCTTTTATGGAGTAACAAGCCTGGCCAGGAATAATTTCAGGGTAGTGACGGTTACAATGTACAATCCGCATGTTAAGGAGGAAGAAGTGAGGGCCTTTTTGGGGAGGTACATGGACAAGGTCTCCTCAGAGAGGCTCCTCAGGGACTCCCTAGGATTTTGGAATGGGAGGAGAGGATTCCAGGCCCTCCTCAGGGAGGACCCAAAGGGACAGGGTGGCTACCTCCATCCCCCTGCGATGTTCTCCCTGGGGGCTGACAGGGGGACGTTGTTTTATGCACGTCAGCCCCCGTTTTGCAGGCGTTGTATGGCCTACGGTCATATCCTCGCCTCGTGCAGCACAAGAAAGTGCCGAATTTGTGGATCGGTGGAGCACGAGGCGAGGGACTGCGACGAGCCGAAGGCGTGCCACGGGTGTGGCTCGTCAGCACACCTGTGGCGGGAGTGCCCGGCTCGTCGGAGGTCATACGCGTCTGCAGCTGGGGGGGGAGCAGGAGCGGGGGATGGGGGAAGAAGAGGAGGGGAAGGAAGGCCATCTCAGGACCAGGGCACTGGCCCAGAGCGGAAGGCAGCACGGAAAGAAGAGGAGAAAGGAGCGGCAGCAGAAGGAACGGAAGAACAAAAGGAAGCAGAAGGAAGCAAGGGAGTGGAGGAGCGAGACACCGCAACAATGGAGGGAGAGGTGGTGGAGGGGGTGCCGGTGGCAGGGGCTGTGGAGGGGGAGGAGGAGGGAAGGGGGGTGAGGGAGTGGGGGGACAGCATGTCGAGCGCCCTCGTCGAAGAGATGAGAGGAATGGTGGAGGAGTTGGCGGGGAAGGGGGGTGTCTCCCCTTTACCTCCAACTCCTAGGAAGAAAGTGAAGAAGAGGGGGTGCTCGACAGGCAGTGAAAGGGAGGGGGAGGTGGATGGGGTTGCCAAGCGAGGGATGGGGGAGGGAAAAGTTTCCTTGCTGGTTTCCTCAGCCCCTCAACAATTGGTGGATGGTGACTCCCAGGAAGAGGCTCAGAGCTGGCTGTCTGGGGGGGGATCTCAACTCCTCTTTGAGGGGATGGGGTCCCCTACTCTAAACCCGGAAAGTTACAGGGAGGAAGAAATGACGGGTGTTGGTGGGGAACCCAGGATGCAGAGCACTCCAAGGCCGAACACCATACCTGCATCCTGGGTTGGGGAGATGGAGGAGGACGGGGGGGCGTCAGGAGAGGGGAAGACGTCCCCGCCGGAAGAGAAGGAGCAGGGGAGCATCAGGTGAGCCTCCTGTTTTTTTGATAGTTTTGGGGTTTAGTTTAAAGAAGAAATAGTTTTGTGTTGTGTTTTGTAAAAATAATATCTTATGTTAATTTTGTTTAGTTTAAATGTAAGGGGTTTGAGGGATTATGTTAAAAGGAGGGCGGCTTTTAGTTTTTTAGAGGGGGTGGGTTTTGATGTTTGTTTTTTACAGGAGGTTCACCTGAGGGATGGAGGGGATGTCGTGAGGTTTAGTAGGGAGTGGGATAAAGGGGAGTCAATTTGGGGTATAGGTGGGGTTCACTCTACGGGGGTGGGGATTTTGTTTGGGAATAGGGAGTTTAGAGTAGAGGGCACTTTTGTTGTTATGCAGGGGAGGGTTTTGGGGGTGGATGTCACTTTAAGGGATAGTAAGTACAGGTTAGTGGTGGTGTATGGGCCACAGGTGGCGGCAGACAGGAGGGAGATGGTGGACTGTCTGGCGCCCCTGTGTGTCACAAATAGGCACTTAGTGATAGGAGGGGATTTTAACATAGATTTAGGGTTAGCGGGGGATAGTAGTGCAGGCGCCATCACCGGGCTAATGGCTTGCCATGGCCTGGTTGATGGAGGCCTGCACACTACTCCGACAATGGCTGGTCCCACATGGCGCAACTCTCGGGGGGTTGCGCGGAGGCTCGATTACATTTTTCTATCTAGGTCTTTGGGTCAGTTGTCTGGGCGGCTGCTGCCTGTGTTCTTCTCGGATCACGACGGGGTGCTCATGCAGGTGGGGCCGCCAGTCTGCCTCTTCGGTAGGGGGTACTGGAAATTAGATCGGGATGTGCTGGAGGAGCAAGCTTTCGTCGACGCCTTTTTTGGTTTCTTTCGGAGGCTTGAAGGCCTCCGGTCCATGTGCGAGGGGGTGTTAGAGTGGTGGGATTTAGTTAAGGTAAGGATTAGGGCCTTTATAATAGGATATTGTAAGAGGACTAAAAGGGAGGAAAGGAGGGAGGTGGATCGTATCCAAAGGTTGATTGAACTCGAGTACGAGGCAGGCAACCTCGGCGGGTCGATTGACTGGGAGAGATCCACAGCCCTGAAGGCACAGCTCAGGGAGCTGCAGGAGCGGAAGGCTCGAGCTTTCCTGGAGCGTGCGCATAATGGCTTTTTAGAACACAATGAGACTTGTTCCGCTATGTTCTTTAAGTCGGTTAGGGCCAGACAGAGTAGGAAGATAATGAACGGGGTGAGGAAAGAAGATGGTAGTATAGTGAGAAAACCGGAGGAAATGGTCAGGGTGACAACTGATCATTTCCGAGGTTTATTTAAGGAAAGGGAAATAGATGTAGAGCAGGGAAATGTGTTTTTAGAACACTTGTCCCGGCGATTGCCGGAGGACATTAGAGATGTGATGGAGGCTCAGATCTCCCTCGAAGAGGTTGAGAGCGCTCTCAGGAGGATGGGAAAAGGGAAGGTGCCTGGGATGGATGGGCTGCCGGCCGAGTTTTACCTCAAGTTTTGGGGTACACTTGGACCAGTGGTCCTCGAAGTCTTGAAGGCCATCCTTGAGACGGGGGTCCCGGGGGGATCAATGGCTGTCGGTGTGCTGTCACTTCTTTATAAGAAGGGGGAAGCAACCGACCTTGGCAACTGGCGGCCGTTGACCATGCTGTGCGTAGATTACAAGATACTTGCAAAGGTTTTAGCAGACCGGTTGCGCACAGCCCTTCCCTACGTCGTCCATGAGGATCAGACGTGCGGGGTAGAGGGTCGCTCGATCAGATGGAACCTACAGTTGATTAGGGACTCCATCGCTTGGGTAGAAGATAGGGGGCTGCCTTTAATGGTAGCAGCGCTAGATCAGGCGAAAGCCTTTGATCGCGTGAATAGATCCTTTCTATTCAGGGTGTTAGGTAGATTAGGATTTGGGGAAAAGTTTATAGGATGGATCCGTACTTTATATGTCGGAGCGGGGTGCCGGGTTAGCGTTAACAGTCACTTAGGTGACGTTTTTGACCTCTCGTCTGGGGTCAGGCAGGGATGCCCGCTCTGGGCTCTCCTCTTCGTTCTGTACATGGAGCCTCTGGGGGCTGCCATTAGGGCAGACACAGGGGTGGAGGGATTGCTGATACCTGGAAGTGGCGGTCTCCGTGTCAAGTTGACACAGTACGCCGACGACACCTCCTTGCTGCTTTGCAAGGACTCGTGCCTGACAAGGTCCCTTGCCATCATTGGGGACTTCACCCGAGCGTCGGGAGCGGTTCTTAACCACGCGAAGTCTTCCGTTAAGTTTTTCGGAAGATGGAGTGGTAGGACGGATGTGCCCGGAGGGTTATCTCTCTGTAACGGGGCCCTGAGGATTCTCGGGGTCCATTTTGAGACCTCTGGCTCAGCGACGCTGAACTGGAACATGCGCATTGCAGTGGTACAGAGGAAGCTAGCGATGTGGAGGGCTAGGTCTTTGTCCTTTTTAGGCAAGGTCCTGGTTCTAAAGGTGGATGTATTGCCATCTCTATTGTACTTGGCGTACATCTACCCATTGCCGGCTTGTCTGAGGAGGCCTCTAGTGAGGCTGGTGTTTCAGTTCATGTGGGGTGGCAGGTACGAGTGGGTCGCCAGGGCACGCATGATCTGTCCCATCGGGGAGGGAGGTAGGGGGGTACCACATCTCCCCCTCAAGCTGGACGCAATTTTTGTTTCTTTTCTGTTGGCGGAGCTTGCTCAGCCAGTACTACACCCGTCCGGTTACCTCCTGCGGGTGTTCTTCTCGTATCAGGCGAGAAGCGTAATGGTGTGGTCTAACACGGGTCCTCGGGCGGAACAGCTGCCGTGGCACTTTGGCCATGCGGCCAAGTGGCTGCGTGCGCACCCCGAGGTTGAAGTAGCCCGAGTAGGTTTAGACCACAGGCACCTGTACGAGGAGGTCAGACGGGCAGTAAGTCCAGCACCTGTAGTGGGCATCCCGGCGGTGGTCTGGGAGGGAGTGCAGGCGCGGGGTCTGGACAACAGGCTCAAGGACCTGAATTGGTTGAGCCTCCACAAGTGTTTGCCGGTACGCTCCACCATGTACCGGCATAGCTTGGCGCGATCCCCCACCTGCCCAAGACTTTCTTGTGGCAGGGAGGAGACTGTGCGCCATGTCTTTTGGGACTGTGCCATTGCCGGAGTAGTATGGGCAAAGGCACGGGTGTTGTTAGGAAGGGTAAGAGGGGATTTTGTTTTGACGTGGGCTAGGTTAGAGAGAGGAGTAGGGAGAGCGAGGGGGACGGATAGGGACAGGTTTCTGCTCTGGCTTCTCATGAGCCTCTTTAAGCGGGGGCTGTGGGAAGCCAGGCAGAACATGGTTAAGACAGGGAAAGATTGTGGGGTGGAAGGGATAGTGAGGAGGGTGGAAGGAGATTTGAGAGGGAGAATGAAGAGGGAGGAAAGGAAGTGGGGGCAGCATGCTGCCCGGGAGAGATGGAAGGGGGGATTAGGGCTGGGGTTATTTTAGATTAGGGAAGGGAAGAGAGGGAAAGTTAGGGTTTAGGATGACAGGGAGGGATGATGCTCCCCTGAGTTTTTGTTTTGGGTTTTCGTTTGTTTTTAGAACTAAAAATACCATGATTAATTTAGTTTGAATGAAAATTTTGATTTGTTTGGTATGAATGGTATTGATTGTAATAAATAATTTTTTCTAAAAAAAAAAAATCTGTTCTTATCAGTTTAATATCTGATATGTCCCCCATCGGGGGACTACATATTAAATGGATTTTTCGAACAGGGAGTCGGAAATGGGGCTTGCTCCATCCGCTCCACGCATCGACCTGGTATTGCAGTACCTCCGGGAACGGTGCAACACTTTTCTCTCATTGTCAAGGAAAAAGAAATACACAAAGCTATGTAAAACAGCTAGCAGAAGAAGAGAAGGAATGAAAAAAGAAGAATCATCCAAACTGAAACAAGGGCGAAGCCCCCTTCATGGGGTCCCCCGTTTTCCCGCCATTTTACTTAAAAAAAAAACATTGGCCAGGATTGTGTGTGTGTGTGTGTGTGTGTGTGTGTGTCTCTGTGTGTGTGTGTGTCTGTCTGTCTGTCTCTGTTTTTGACCCCCCCAAAAAATACAATCACTTCACCAGGATTGTCTGTCTGTCTGTCTGTCTGTCTGTCTGTCTGTCTCTCTCTGTTTTTGACCCCCCAAAAAATACAATCACTTCACCAGGATTGTCTGTCTGTCTGTCTGTCTCTCTCTGTTTTTGACCCCCCAAAAAATACAATCACTTCACCAGGATTGTCTGTCTGTCTGTCTGTCTGTCTGTCTGTCTGTCTGTCTCTGTTTTTGACCCCCCCAAAAAATACAATCACTTCACCAGGATTGTCTGTCTGTCTGTGAATTTTTACCCACAGCCCTCAAACTTGGAAGAGTGGGTTCGGGAACCACCCGCGGGCACCCGGCCTAGAGTGCACAGTGTGTGTCTCGGGCCCCGACCTCTGACTTCCATACGACTCTGGTTTCTCTTCATTACGCACAAGCCTTTCGCCTTTTACTAAAGACTTCCGTGGAGAGGAACACTTACGAGTTCAACATATTTTTGGAAGGGCTTTGCTTCTGGCAGAGCCCGGTATCTTGTTTCAAGAGAAATTGACAGAGATGACGCCGAGACTTTTTGCTCAGGCGTTTGACTTGAAGCCGGCTGACCGACCGACCGACCGGCGTATTTTTCCACTCAAAGTAGTCGCTCGGGCAATTGAGTTCAAGCCCGACGACGACTGACGTGTTTTCCGGGCATTGAACAAATAGTCGCACTAGGCTTAAAGAGCTAGTGACTTAAAGACGCATTAGCGACTTGTTAAAAAAAACACCCGCCTGTCACCAGGGAAGCGTCGGGTGGGGAGGAGACAACTTTTGCCAAACCGCTGAGGTCTGCCGAGACCCCCGGGGGCCCGGCGGGTGCAGGGGTCAATTTGTGGGTTATCGCTTCTCGGCCTTTTGGCTCAGATCAAGCTTGGTACCGAGGTGCCCCAAAGCCCGCTGAGTCAGAAGGTCGAAGGAAGGCAGGAGGGAGGAAAGTTTTTTAATTTTGAGCGGCTTCTTTTTTGAAGAGAGTTTTTTCTTAATCGAAGAACATGGAGGAGGATATCCCGAACAGGTCTGTTCCGGGGGTTGGATTGGCCAACACGGCAAGATTTGCGTGGAAAGATAAGGAGGTGGAGCAATTGGGAGGGAAACGTTCGGGAGAACTATCCTGATGGGTTTGCTCAAGCTTGGGGTAAAGGATGTCTTCTGCCTCCAGGAGAATCCATTAGAGGGCGCGTATGATGTCACGTTCTATACGGAGAAGCAGCATGAGGAGACAATGCAGAAGGTGAGGGATTTGGTGAACGTACGACCTATGTGCCACTATGCTGTGACGAGCTTGGCGAAGACCAATTTTAGAGTTGTGACGGTCACTATGTACAACCCTCACGTGAAGGAAGAAGAGGTGAGGACTTTCCTGGGGAGGTATATGGACAACATCTCCTCAGGAAGGCTCCTCAAAGACTCACTCGGGTTTTGGACTGGGAAGAGAGGGTATCAGGCCCTTCTTAGAGAAGAACCAGGGGGCCTGGGAGGCTACCTCCATCCTCCGGCTATGTTCTCCCTGGGGGCTGACCGGGGGACGTTGCATTATGCCCGTCAGCCTCCGTTCTGCAGGCGGTGTATGGCCTACGGCCACATCCTCGCCTCGTGCAGCATAAAGAAGTGCAGGTATTGTGGATCTGCGGAGCACGAGGCGAGGGACTGTGACGCGCCGAAGGCATGCCACGGGTGTGGTATGCTAACGCACCTGTGGCGCGAATGTCCGGAGCGTCAGAGGTCATACGCATCTGCAGCTGGGGGGGGAGCGAGAGCCGGGGATGGGGGAAGAAGAGGAGACCCAAAACTGAAAACAGGCACGGAGGGAGCGGACACACAACGGGGAGAGGAGAAAAAAGCGGCAGCAGGAGAAAGAAAAGACAAAGAAGAAATGGTCATAGTGCAACCAGAAGCACAGGAGGCCAAAGGAGAGGAGGAGGAAGGAGTCAGGAGTGTGGAGGGACCAGAGAAGACAGCGGTGGAGAGGAAGGAGACAGAGAAGGCTACGGAGAGGAAGGAGACAAAGAAGACATCGAAGAGGAGAGAGACAGAGATGGCATCAGAGAGGAAGATAGAGAAGGCAGCAGAGAAGAAGATAGAGAAGGCATCAGAGAGGAAGACAGAGAAGGAATCGGAGAAGATGGAGAATGAGAAGGCATCGGAGAGGAAGGAGACAGAGAAGGCATCGGAGGCGAGACTAGAGGGAGAGGGGGTGAAGGAGTGGGGGGACTGTGAAGTGGTGGGAGCACAGGTGGAGGTGGAGAAAGAGGCAATTTATGAAAACATTTTGCCTTTTACTCCACCAACCAAAAGGTCGAAAAAAGGGGAACGCTCGAGGAGGACGGGTGGAAAAAAAGAGGGGAGGGCAGATCAGGGGGGAGGGGAGGGGGAGGTTGCAGGGCCCTCGTGGGCTCCCTCTTCCTTCTCCTTTACACCCCTGTCGGAGCTGGACCTAACAAGCATGGCCCAGGATTGGGTGATGGAGGGAGGCTTAAGCTCCCTGTTTGGGGGCGGGGGGTCCCCGGGCCGGAGTCGGGAGGAGGGGGGAGTGGTGGATTTGAGTGGGGGGCACAAGGCACAGAGTGTGGGTGTGCCGGGTAGTGTTTTTGTTTCCAGGGGAGAGGGGATGGTGGCCGACGGTGGAGCGTCAGGAGTGGAGGAGGCGTCCCCGTCGGTCGGGAGTAAAGGGTGAGTGTTTTTTTTGGTTATTTGATATGGGTATTGGGTTTGGTTATTGGTGAATAGTTTTGAAATGTCTATTTTTGTGTTTATTGGAACTTGTGTTTGAACTGATTGATTTGTGGAAAATTTTGGTTGGTTTGGAACGTAATAAATATATTTTGTTAAATCTGTTCTTATCAGTTTAATATCTGATATGTCCCCCATCGGGGGACTACATATTAAATGGATTTTTCGAACAGGGAGTCGGAAATGGGGCTTGCTCCATCCGCTCCACGCATCGACCCGGTATTGCAGTACCTCCGGGAACGGTGCAACACTTTTCTCTCATTGTCAAGGAAAAAGAAATACACAAAGCTATGTAAAACAGCTAGCAGAAGAAGAGAAGGAATGAAAAAAGAAGAATCATCCAAACTGAAACAAGGGCGAAGCCCCCTTCATGGGGTCCCCCGTTTTCCCGCCATTTTACTTAAAAAAAAAAAAAAACATTGGCCAGGATTGTGTGTGTGTGTGTGTGTGTGTGTGTGTGTGTGTGTGTGTGTGTGTCTC
This sequence comes from Salmo trutta, assembly GCF_901001165.1. Classification (NCBI taxonomy): domain Eukaryota; kingdom Metazoa; phylum Chordata; class Actinopteri; order Salmoniformes; family Salmonidae; genus Salmo; species Salmo trutta. Next base: position 3,584,478 of record NC_042980.1, on the reverse strand, counting down.
TGTGTGTGTGTGTGTCTGTCTGTCTGTCTCTGTTTTTGACCCCCCCAAAAAATACAATCACTTCACCAGGATTGTCTGTCTGTCTGTCTGTCTGTCTGTCTGTCTGTCTGTCTGTCTGTCTCTCTCTGTTTTTGACCCCCCAAAAAATACAATCACTTCACCAGGATTGTCTGTCTGTCTGTCTGTCTCTCTCTGTTTTTGACCCCCCAAAAAATACAATCACTTCACCAGGATTGTCTGTCTGTCTGTCTGTCTGTCTCTGTTTTTGACCCCCCCAAAAAATACAATCACTTCACCAGGATTGTCTGTCTGTCTGTGAATTTTTACCCACAGCCCTCAAACTTGGAAGAGTGGGTTCGGGAACCACCCGCGGGCACCCGGCCTAGAGTGCACAGTGTGTGTCTCGGGCCCCGACCTCTGACTTCCATACGACTCTGGTTTCTCTTCATTACGCACAAGCCTTTCGCCTTTTACTAAAGACTTCCGTGGAGAGGAACACTTACGAGTTCAACATATTTTTGGAAGGGCTTTGCCTCTGGCAGAGCCCGGTATCTTGTTTCAAGAGAAATTGACAGAGATGACGCCGAGACTTTTTGCTCAGGCGTTTGACTTGAAGCCGGCTGACCGACCGACCGACCGGCGTATTTTTCCACTCAAAGTAGTCGCTCGGGCAATTGAGTTCAAGCCCGACGACGACTGACGTGTTTTCCGGGCTTTGAACAAATAGTCGCACTAGGCTTAAAGAGCTAGTGACTTAAAGACGCATTAGCGACTTGTTAAAAAAAACACCCGCCTGTCACCAGGGAAGCGTCGGGTGGGGAGGAGACAACTTTTGCCAAACCGCTGAGGTCTGCCGAGACCCCCGGGGGCCCGGCGGGTGCAGGGGTCAATTTGTGGGTTATCGCTTCTCGGCCTTTTGGCTCAGATCAAGCTTGGTACCGAGGTGCCCCAGAGCTCGCTGAGTCAAAAGGTCGAAGGTAGGAGGGCGATACGGGTTTTGAGTGGAAAACCTTTCCAATTTTGGAAAATTATTTTTGGGCTTCTTTTTAAAGAGAGTATTTTTGTTTTTTGAAAAGAGTGTCATTTTCCAGGACGGAAATGGCACGCTACTCGTCCAACAAGGGGATGCCAGGTACCGGGATAGCAAACACGGTGAGATTTGCTTGGAAGAATAAAGAAGTGGAACAGTTCGGAAGAGAGACATTCGGGAGAACCATCCTAATGGGGACCCTGAAATTGGATGTGAAAGACGTGTTATGTCTCCAAGCAAATCCCATGGAGGGAGCTTTTGATGTGACACTACACAAGGAGGAGAAGCATGAAGAGGTACTAAGGAAGGCAAGAGAGGTTGGGAAAGAAGGACCCCTGTGCCATTACGAGGTGACCAGCCTGGCTAAGAACAATTTCAGGGTGGTCACCGTCACTATGTATAACCCACATGTGAAGGATGAGGAGGTGAGGGCCTTTCTGGGGAGATACGTAGACAATGTCTCCTCAGCGAGGCACCTCAGGGACTCCCTGGGATTCTGGAACGGGAGGAGAGGGTTCCAGGTACTTCTCAGGGAGTCCCCGAAGGGTTTGGGTGGCTACCTCCATCCCCCGGCAATGTTCTCCCTGGGGGCTGACAGGGGGACATTGTTTTATGCCCGTCAGCCCCCGTTCTGCAGGCGTTGTATGGCCTACGGTCATATCCTGGCCTCGTGCAACACCAGAAAATGCAAGTTCTGTGGGTCGGGAGAGCACGAGGCCAAGGATTGTGACGAGCCCAAGGCTTGCCACGGGTGTGGATCGTCAACACACCTGTGGCGTGATTGCCCGGCTCGTCAAAGGTCATACGCGTCTGCAGCTGGAGGGGGAACGGGGGATGGGGGAAGAAGAGAAAGAAAGGGACCGGAAGAAAGTGATGGCACAGGGGAAAAGGATGCACGGGAAGAGGAGGTGAGGAAGGAGGCTGCGAGAGGAGAGAGGAAAGCGGAAGAGAAGATCGGAACAGAAGGAGAGGAGGGGAAGGAGGTGGAAGGAGGTGAAGGAGAGGAGAAGAAGGAGACTGGGACAGTAGAGAGAGCGGAGGTGGAGGAGGGAACGGTGACGGAAATGGAGGAGATGGGACCAGAAGAAGGAGCAGAGAAGAGAGGAGGAGTGAAGGAGTGGGGGGACTGTATGTCGAGCGCCCTCATTGAAGAGATGAGGGGGATGGTGGAGGAGCTGGCGGGGAGGGGGAGTGGTGTCTCTCCGCTGCCTTCAACGCCTCCAACGACAAAGAAGAAAGGGAAGAGGGGGGGCCCGGAATGCAGTGAGAGGGAGGGGGGTGTGGAGGGGATGGCCAAGCGTGTGATGGGGGAGGGAGGAAAGGCCTTGTCCTCGCTGTTTTCCTCGGCCCCTCAACGTCTGGTGGAGGGTGACTCCCAGGACGTGGCGCTGGGCTGGGAGTCTGAGGGGGGATCTCAACTCCTGCTTGGGGAGATGGGGTCCCCTGCTCTCGACCTCAGTCCAGAAGCCTACAGGGAGAGAGGAACGGAGGGTGTTGGTGGGGAACCCAGGATGCAGGGCACTCCAAGGCCTAACACCATGCCTGCATCCTGGGTTGGAGAGATGGAGGACGGGGGGACGTCAGGAGAGGAGAAGACGTCCCCGCCGGATGAGAAGAAGCAGGGGAGCATCGGGTGAGTCTCCTGTTGTTTTGTTATTTTGGGGTTTCAATTCGTTGATGTAGGGTTTTAATTTTAAATGACATTTTCTGTTAATATTTTTAGTTTAAATGTAAGGGGTTTGAGGGATTTTGTTAAGAGGAGGGCGGTTTTTAGTTTTTTGGAGGGGGTGGGTTTTGATGTTTGCTTTTTACAGGAGGTTCACCTGAGGGATGGAGGGGATGTCATCAGGTTTAGTAAGGAGTGGGATAAGGGGGAGTCAGTTTGGGGTATAGGTGGGGTGCATTCTACAGGGGTGGGGATTTTGTTTGGGAATAGGGAGGTGAAGGTGGAGGGATCTTTTGTTGTAATGCAGGGGAGGGTGTTGGGGGTGGATGTCACTTTTAGGGATAGTAGGTATAGGTTAGTGGTGGTGTATGGGCCACAGGTGGCGGCAGACAGGAGGGAGATGGTGGACTGTCTGGCGCCCCTGTGTGTTACAAATAGGCACTTGGTGATAGGTGGGGATTTTAACATAGATTTAGGGTTAGTGAGGGATAGTAGTGCAGGCTCCATCACCGGGCTAATGGCTTGCCATGGTCTGGTTGATGGAGGCCTGCACACTACTCCGACAATGGCTGGTCCCACATGGCGCAACTCCCGGGGGGTTGCGCGGAGGCTCGACTACATTTTTGTATCCAGGTCTTTGGGTCAGTTGTCTGGGCGGCTGTTGCCTGTGTTCTTTTCAGATCACGACGGGGTGCTCCTGCAGGTGGGGTCGCCAGTCTGCCTCTTCGGTAGGGGGTACTGGAAATTAGATCGGGATGTGCTGGAGGAGCAAGCTTTCGTTGACACCTTTTTTGGTTTCTTTCGGGGGCTTGAAGGCCTCCGGTCCATGTGTAAGGGGGTGTTAGAGTGGTGGGATTTAGTTAAGGTAAGGATTAGGGCCTTTATAATAGGATATTGCAGGAGGAAAAAAAGGGAGGAAAGGAGGGAGGTGGATCATATCCAAAGGTTGCTCGAACTCGAGTACGAGGCAGGCAACCTCGGCGGGTCGATTGACTGGGAGAGATCCACTGACCTGAAGGCGCAGCTCAGGGAGCTGCAGGAGCGGAAGGCTCGAGCTTTCCTGGAGCGGGCGCATAATGGCTTTCTAGAACATAATGAGACTTGTTCCGCTATGTTCTTTAAGTCGGTTAAGGGCAGACAGAGTAGGAAGATAATGCATGGGGTGAGGAAAGAAGATGGTAGCATAGTTAGAAAACCGGAGGAAATGGTCAGGGTAACAACTGATCATTACCGAGGTTTATTTAAAGAGAGGGTAATAGATGTAGAGCAGGGAGATGTGTTTTTAGAACACTTGTCCCGGCGATTGCCGGAGGACATTAGAGATGTGATGGAGGCTCAGATCTCCCTCGAGGAGGTTGAGAGCGCTCTCAGGAGGATGGGAAAAGGGAAGGTGCCTGGGATGGATGGGCTGCCGGCCGAGTTTTACCTCAAGTTTTGGGGTATACTTGGACCAGTGGTCCTCGAAGTCTTGAAGGCCATCCTTGAGACGGGGGTCCCGGGGGGATCAATGGTTGTCGGTGTGCTGTCACTTCTTTATAAGAAGGGGGAAGCAACTGACCTTGGCAACTGGCGGCCGTTGACCATGCTGTGCGTAGATTACAAGCTACTTGCAAAGGTTTTAGCAGACCGGTTGCGCACAGCCCTTCCCTACGTCGTCCATGAGGATCAGACGTGCGGGGTAGAGGGTCGCTCGATCAGATGGAACCTACAGTTGATCAGGGACTCCATCGCTTGGGTAGAAGATAGGGGGCTGCCTTTAATGGTAGCAGCGCTTGATCAGGCGAAAGCCTTTGATCGCGTGAATAGATCCTTTCTATTCAGGGTGTTAGGTAGATTAGGATTTGGGGAGAAGTTTATAGGATGGATCCGTACATTATATGTCGGAGCGGGGTGCCGAGTTAGCGTAAACAGTCACTTAGGTGAAGTTTTTGACCTCTCGTCTGGGGTCAGGCAGGGATGCCCGCTCTCAGCTCTCCTATTCGTTCTGTACATGGAGCCTCTGGGGGCTGCCATTAGGGCAGACACAGGGGTGGAGGGCTTGCTGATCCCTGGAAGTGGCGGTCTCCGTGTCAAGTTGACACAGTACGCCGACGACACATCCTTGCTGCTTTGCAAGGACTCGTGCCTGACAAGGTCCCTTGCCATTATTGGGGACTTCACCCGAGCGTCGGGGGCGGTTCTTAACCACGCGAAGTCTTCCGTTAAGTTTTTCGGAAGATGGAGTGGTAGGACGGATGTGCCCGGAGGGTTATCTCTCTGTAACGGGGCCCTGAGGATACTCGGGGTCCATTTTGAGACCTCCGGCTCAGCGACGCTGAACTGGAACATGGGCATCGCAGTGGTACAGAAGAAGCTAGCGATGTGGAGGGCTAGGTCGTTGTCCTTTTTAGGCAAGGTCCTGGTTCTCAAGGTGGATGTATTGCCATCTCTATTGTACTTGGCGTACATCTATCCATTGCCGGCTTGTTTGAGGAGGCATCTAGTGAGGCTGGTGTTTCAGTTCATGTGGGGTGGCAGGTACGAGTGGGTCGCCAGGGCACGCATGATCTGTCCCATCGGGGAGGGAGGTAGGGGGGTACCACATCTCCCCCTCAAGCTGGACGCCATTTTTGTTTCGTTTCTGTTGACGGAGCTTGCTCAGCCAGTACTACACCCGTCCGGTTACCTCCTGCGGGTGTTCTTCTCGTATCAGGCGAGAAGCGTAATGGTGTGGTCTAACACGGGTCCTCGGGCGGAACAGCTGCCGTGGCACTTTGGCCATGCGGCCAAGTGGCTGCGTGCGCACCCCGAGGTTGAAGTCGCCCGAGTAGGTTTAGATCACAGGCACCTGTACGAGGAGGTCAGACGGGCAGTAAGTCCAGCACCTGTAGTGGGCATCCCGGCGGTGGTCTGGGAGGGAGTGCAGGCGCGGGGTCTGGACAACAGGCTCAAGGACCTGAATTGGTTGAGCCTCCACAAGTGTTTGCCGGTGCGCTCCACCATGTACCGGCATAGCTTGGCGCGATCCCCCACCTGCCCAAGACCTTCTTGTGGCAGGGAGGAGACTGTGCGTCATGTCTTTTGGGACTGTGCCATTGCCGGAGTAGTATGGGCGAAGGCACGGGTGTTGTTAGGAAGGGTTAGAGGTGATTTCGTATTGACATGGGCTAGGCTAGAGAGAGGAGTAGGGAGAGCGAGGGGGACGGATAGGGATAGGTTTCTGCTCTGGCTTCTCATGAGCCTCTTTAAGCGGGGGCTGTGGGAAGCCAGGCAGAACATGGTTAAGACAGGGAGAGATTGTGGGGTGGAAGGCATAGTGAGGAGGGTGGAAGGAGATCTGAGGGGGAGGATGAAGAGGGAGGAGAGGAAGTGGGGGCAGCATGCTGCCCGGGAGAGATGGAAGGGGGGATTAGGGCTGGGGTTATTTTAGATTAGGGACGGGGAGATAGGGAAAGTTAGAGTGTAGGATGACGGGGAGGGATGATGCTCCCCTGAGTTTTGTTTTGGGGTTTTTGTTGTGTTTTATAAATCAAAATACCATTATTTGAGTTTGAAAGGAAAATATGATTTTGTAAAGTATGATTGGTATTGAACGTAATAAATTATTTTTTCTAAAAAAAAAAAAAAATCTGTTCTTATCAGTTTAATATCTGATATGTCCCCCATCGGGGGACTACATATTAAATGGATTTTTCGAACAGGGAGTCGGAAATGGGGCTTGCTCCATCCGCTCCACGCATCGACCCGGTATTGCAGTACCTCCGGGAACGGTGCAACACTTTTCTCTCATTGTCAAGGAAAAAGAAATACACAAAGCTATGTAAAACAGCTAGCAGAAGAAGAGAAGGAATGAAAAAAGAAGAATCATCCAAACTGAAACAAGGGCGAAGCCCCCTTCATGGGGTCCCCCGTTTTCCCGCCATTTTACTTTAAAAAAAAAAAAAACATTGGCCAGGATTGTGTGTGTGTGTGTGTGTGTGTGTGTGTCTCTGTGTGTGTGTGTGTCTGTCTGTCTGTCTCTGTTTTTGACCCCCCCAAAAAATACAATCACTTCACCAGGATTGTCTGTCTGTCTGTCTGTCTGTCTGTCTGTCTGTCTGTCTGTCTCTCTCTGTTTTTGACCCCCCAAAAAATACAATCACTTCACCAGGATTGTCTGTCTGTCTGTCTGTCTCTCTCTGTTTTTGACCCCCCAAAAAATACAATCACTTCACCAGGATTGTCTGTCTGTCTGTCTGTCTGTCTGTCTGTCTGTCTGTCTGTCTGTCTGTCTGTCTCTGTTTTTGACCCCCCCAAAAAATACAATCACTTCACCAGGATTGTCTGTCTGTCTGTGAATTTTTACCCACAGCCCTCAAACTTGGAAGAGTGGGTTCGGGAACCACCCGCGGGCACCCGGCCTAGAGTGCACAGTGTGTGTCTCGGGCCCCGACCTCTGACTTCCATACGACTCTGGTTTCTCTTCATTACGCACAAGCCTTTCGCCTTTTACTAAAGACTTCCGTGGAGAGGAACACTTACGAGTTCAACATATTTTTGGAAGGGCTTTGCTTCTGGCAGAGCCCGGTATCTTGTTTCAAGAGAAATTGACAGAGATGACGCCGAGACTTTTTGCTCAGGCGTTTGACTTGAAGCCGGCTGACCGACCGACCGACCGGCGTATTTTTCCACTCAAAGTAGTCGCTCGGGCAATTGAGTTCAAGCCCGACGACGACTGACGTGTTTTCCGGGCTTTGAACAAATAGTCGCACTAGGCTTAAAGAGCTAGTGACTTAAAGACGCATTAGCGACTTGTTAAAAAAAACACCCGCCTGTCACCAGGGAAGCGTCGGGTGGGGAGGAGACAACTTTTGCCAAACCGCTGAGGTCTGCCGAGACCCCCGGGGGCCCGGCGGGTGCAGGGGTCAATTTGTGGGTTATCGCTTCTCGGCCTTTTGGCTCAGATCAAGCTTGGTACCGAGGTGCCCCAAAGCCCGCTGAGTCAGAAGGTCGAAGGAAGGCAGGAGGGAGGAAAGTTTTTTAATTTTGAGCGGCTTCTTTTTTGAAGAGAGTTTTTTCTTAATCGAAGAACATGGAGGAGGATATCCCGAACAGGTCTGTTCCGGGGGTTGGATTGGCCAACACGGCAAGATTTGCGTGGAAAGATAAGGAGGTGGAGCAATTCGGGAGGGAAACGTTCGGGAGAACTATCCTGATGGGTTTGCTCAAGCTTGGGGTAAAGGACGTCTTCTGCCTCCAGGAGAATCCATTAGAGGGCGCGTATGATGTCACGTTCTATACGGAGAAGCAGCATGAGGAGACAATGCAGAAGGTGAGGGATTTGGTGAACGTACGACCTATGTGCCACTATGCTGTGACGAGCTTGGCGAAGACCAATTTTAGAGTTGTGACGGTCACTATGTACAACCCTCACGTGAAGGAAGAAGAGGTGAGGACTTTCCTGGGGAGGTATATGGACAACATCTCCTCAGGAAGGCTCCTCAAAGACTCACTCGGGTTTTGGACTGGGAAGAGAGGGTATCAGGCCCTTCTTAGAGAAGAACCAGGGGGCCTGGGAGGCTACCTCCATCCTCCGGCTATGTTCTCCCTGGGGGCTGACCGGGGGACGTTGCATTATGCCCGTCAGCCTCCGTTCTGCAGGCGGTGTATGGCCTACGGCCACATCCTCGCCTCGTGCAGCATAAAGAAGTGCAGGTATTGTGGATCTGCGGAGCACGAGGCGAGGGACTGTGACGCGCCGAAGGCATGCCACGGGTGTGGTATGCTAACGCACCTGTGGCGCGAATGTCCGGAGCGTCAGAGGTCATACGCATCTGCAGCTGGGGGGGGAGCGAGAGCCGGGGATGGGGGAAGAAGAGGAGACCCAAAACTGAAAACAGGCACGGAGGGAGCGGACACACAACGGGGAGAGGAGAAAAAAGCGGCAGCAGGAGAAAGAAAAGACAAAGAAGAAATGGTCATAGTGCAACCAGAAGCACAGGAGGCCAAAGGAGAGGAGGAGGAAGGAGTCAGGAGTGTGGAGGGACCAGAGAAGACAGCGGTGGAGAGGAAGGAGACAGAGAAGGCTACGGAGAGGAAGGAGACAAAGAAGACATCGAAGAGGAGAGAGACAGAGATGGCATCAGAGAGGAAGATAGAGAAGGCAGCAGAGAAGAAGATAGAGAAGGCATCAGAGAGGAAGACAGAGAAGGAATCGGAGAAGATGGAGAATGAGAAGGCATCGGAGAGGAAGGAGACAGAGAAGGCATCGGAGGCGAGACTAGAGGGAGAGGGGGTGAAGGAGTGGGGGGACTGTGAAGTGGTGGGAGCACAGGTGGAGGTGGAGAAAGAGGCAATTTATGAAAACATTTTGCCTTTTACTCCACCAACCAAAAGGTCGAAAAAAGGGGAACGCTCGAGGAGGACGGGTGGAAAAAAAGAGGGGAGGGCAGATCAGGGGGGAGGGGAGGGGGAGGTTACAGGGCCCTCGTGGGCTCCCTCTTCCTTCTCCTTTACACCCCTGTCGGAGCTGGACCTAACAAGCATGGCCCAGGATTGGGTGATGGAGGGAGGCTTAAGCTCCCTGTTTGGGGGCGGGGGGTCCCCGGGCCGGAGTCGGGAGGAGGGGGGAGTGGTGGATTTGAGTGGGGGGCACAAGGCACAGAGTGTGGGTGTGCCGGGTAGTGTTTTTGTTTCCAGGGGAGAGGGGATGGTGGCCGACGGTGGAGCGTCAGGAGTGGAGGAGGCGTCCCCGTCGGTCGGGAGTAAAGGGTGAGTGTTTTTTTTTGGTTATTTGATATGGGTATTGGGTTTGGTTATTGGTGAATAGTTTTGAAATGTCTATTTTTGTGTTTATTGGAACTTGTGTTTGAACTGATTGATTTGTGGAAAATTTTGGTTGGTTTGGAACGTAATAAATATATTTTGTTAAATCTGTTCTTATCAGTTTAATATCTGATATGTCCCCCATCGGGGGACTACATATTAAATGGATTTTTCGAACAGGGAGTCGGAAATGGGGCTTGCTCCATCCGCTCCACGCATCGACCCGGTATTGCAGTACCTCCGGGAACGGTGCAACACTTTTCTCTCATTGTCAAGGAAAAAGAAATACACAAAGCTATGTAAAACAGCTAGCAGAAGAAGAGAAGGAATGAAAAAAGAAGAATCATCCAAACTGAAACAAGGGCGAAGCCCCCTTCATGGGGTCCCCCGTTTTCCCGCCATTTTACTTAAAAAAAAAAAAAAACATTGGCCAGGATTGTGTGTGTGTGTGTGTGTGTGTGTGTGTGTGTGTGTGTGTGTGTGTCTCTGTGTGTGTGTGTGTCTGTCTGTCTGTCTCTGTTTTTGACCCCCCCAAAAAATACAATCACTTCACCAGGATTGTCTGTCTGTCTGTCTGTCTGTCTGTCTGTCTGTCTGTCTGTCTGTCTGTCTGTCTCTCTCTGTTTTTGACCCCCCAAAAAATACAATCACTTCACCAGGATTGTCTGTCTGTCTGTCTGTCTCTCTCTGTTTTTGACCCCCCAAAAAATACAATCACTTCACCAGGATTGTCTGTCTGTCTGTCTGTCTGTCTGTCTGTCTCTGTTTTTGACCCCCCCAAAAAATACAATCACTTCACCAGGATTGTCTGTCTGTCTGTGAATTTTTACCCACAGCCCTCAAACTTGGAAGAGTGGGTTCGGGAACCACCCGCGGGCACCCGGCCTAGAGTGCACAGTGTGTGTCTCGGGCCCCGACCTCTGACTTCCATACGACTCTGGTTTCTCTTCATTACGCACAAGCCTTTCGCCTTTTACTAAAGACTTCCGTGGAGAGGAACACTTACGAGTTCAACATATTTTTGGAAGGGCTTTGCTTCTGGCAGAGCCCGGTATCTTGTTTCAAGAGAAATTGACAGAGATGACGCCGAGACTTTTTGCTCAGGCGTTTGACTTGAAGCCGGCTGACCGACCGACCGACCGGCGTATTTTTCCACTCAAAGTAGTCGCTCGGGCAATTGAGTTCAAGCCCGACGACGACTGACGTGTTTTCCGGGCTTTGAACAAATAGTCGCACTAGGCTTAAAGAGCTAGTGACTTAAAGACGCATTAGCGACTTGTTAAAAAAAACACCCGCCTGTCACCAGGGAAGCGTCGGGTGGGGAGGAGACAACTTTTGCCAAACCGCTGAGGTCTGCCGAGACCCCCGGGGGCCCGGCGGGTGCAGGGGTCAATTTGTGGGTTATCGCTTCTCGGCCTTTTGGCTCAGATCAAGCTTGGTACCGAGGTGCCCCAGAGCTCGCTGAGTCAGAAGGTCGAAGACAGAGAGCGGTAAAAAAACATTTTTGGAGTGGGAAAATCCTTTTCCATCTCAGTCCCGGTTTTTTTGGCTTCTTTAAAAAGAGAGTTTTTTTGTTTTTGATTTTGAGAAGCGTGTCATTGTCCAGGGTGGAAATGGCACGCAACTCTTCTAGCAAGGGGATGCCAGGAATTGGTTTGGCAAACACAGTGCGATTCGCTTGGAGGAACAAAGAGATGGAGCAGTTTGAAAGAGAGACTTTTGGGAGAACCATTCTTATGGGGATCCTGAAGTTGGAGGTGAAGGACGTGCTATGCCTCCAAGCGAATCCAATGGAGGGAGCGTACGACGTGACGCTGCAGAAGGAGGAGAAGCACGAAGAAGTACTGAAGAAGGCGAGAGAGATTGGGAAAGAGAAGCCCCTGTGCCATTACGAGGTGACCAGCCTGGCTAAGAACAATTTCAGGGTGGTCACCGTAAATATGTACAATCCGCATGTGAAGGATGAGGAGGTGAGGGCCTTTCTGGGGAGGTACGCTGACAACGTCTCCTCAGCGAGGCACCTCAGGGACTCCCTGGGATTCTGGAACGGAAGGAGAGGGTTCCAGGTCCTTCTCAGGGAGGACCCGAAGGGATTGGGTGGCTACCTCCATCCCCCGGCAATGTTCTCCCTGGGGGCTGACAGGGGGACATTGTTTTATGCCCGTCAGCCTCCATTCTGCAGGAGGTGTATGGCCTACGGTCATATCCTGGCCTCGTGCAACACCAGAAAGTGCAGGTTCTGTGGGTCGGGAGAGCACGAGGCCAAGGATTGTGACGAGCCCAAGGCTTGCCACGGGTGTGGTTCATCAGCACACCTGTGGCGTGATTGCCCGGCTCGTCAAAGGTCATACGCCTCTGCAGCTGGAGGGGGAACGGGGGATGGAGGGAGGAGAGAACGAAAGGGAGCGGATGACAGTAATGGCACAGGGGAAAGGATGGCACAGAAAGAGGACGGGAGGAAGGAGGCTACGAGAGGAGAGAGGCGAGGAGCCGAGAAGGCCGGAACAAAAGGAGAGGAGGTGGAAGGAGGTGGAGGAGCGGAGAAGAAGGAGACTGGGACGGTGGAGAGAGAGGAGGTGGAGGAGGGAAAGGTGGCAGAAATGGAGGGAGAAGTGAAGACGGGACCAGAAGAAGGAGCAGAAGGAGGGAAGGAGTGGGGGGACAGCATGTCGAGCGCCCTCGTTGAAGAGTTGAGGGGAATGGTGGAGGAGCTAGCGGAGAGGGGGAGTGGTGTCTCTCCGCTGCCTCCAACGCCAAAGAAGAAAGGGAAGAGGGGGGGCCCGGAATGCAGTGAGAGGGAGGGGGGTGTGGAGGGGATGGCCAAGCGTGTGATGGGGGAGGGAGGAAAGGCCTTGTCCTCGCTGTTTTCCTCGGCCCCTCAACGTCTGGTGGAGGGTGACTCCCAGGGCGTGGCGCTGGGCTGGGAGTCTGAGGGGGGATCTCAACTCCTGCTTGGGGAGATGGGGTCCCCTGCTCTCGACCTCAGTCCAGAAGCCTACAGGGAGAGAGGAACGGAGGGTGTTGGTGGGGAACCCAGGATGCAGGGCACTCCAAGGCCTAACACCATGCCTGCATCCTGGGTTGGAGAGATGGAGGAGGACGGGGGGACGTCAGGAGAGGAGAAGACGTCCCCGCCGGATGAGAAGAAGCAGGGGAGCATCGGGTGAGTCTCCTGTTGTTTTGTTATTTTGGGGTTTTCAAGTCGTTGATGTAGGGTTTTTTAATTTTAAATGACATTTTCTGTTAATATTTTTAGTTTAAATGTAAGGGGTTTGAGGGATTTTGTTAAGAGGAGGGCGGTTTTTAGTTTTTTGGAGGGGGTGGGTTTTGATGTTTGCTTTTTACAGGAGGTTCACCTGAGGGATGGAGGGGATGTCATCAGGTTTAGTAGGGAGTGGGATAAGGGGGAGTCAGTTTGGGGTATAGGTGGGGTGCATTCTACAGGGGTGGGGATTTTGTTTGGGAATAGGGAGGTGAAGGTGGAGGGATCTTTTGTTGTAATGCAGGGGAGGGTGTTGGGGGTGGATGTCACTTTTAGGGATAGTAGGTATAGGTTAGTGGTGGTGTATGGGCCACAGGTGGCGGCAGCCAGGAGGGAGATGGTGGACTGTCTGGCGCCCCTGTGTGTTACAAATAGGCACTTGGTGATAGGTGGGGATTTTAACATAGATTTAGGGTTAGTGAGGGATAGTAGTGCAGGCTCCATCACCGGGCTAATGGCTTGCCATGGTCTGGTTGATGGAGGCCTGCACACTACTCCGACAATGGCTGGTCCCACATGGCGCAACTCCCGGGGGGTTGCGCGGAGGCTCGACTACATTTTTGTATCCAGGTCTTTGGGTCAGTTGTCTGGGCGGCTGTTGCCTGTGTTCTTTTCAGATCACGACGGGGTGCTCCTGCAGGTGGGGTCGCCAGTCTGCCTCTTCGGTAGGGGGTACTGGAAATTAGATCGGGATGTGCTGGAGGAGCAAGCTTTCGTTGACACCTTTTTTGGTTTCTTTCGGGGGCTTGAAGGCCTCCGGTCCATGTGTGAGGGGGTGTTAGAGTGGTGGGATTTAGTTAAGGTAAGGATTAGGGCCTTTATAATAGGATATTGCAGGAGGAAAAAAAGGGAGGAAAGGAGGGAGGTGGATCGTATCCAAAGGTTGCTCGAACTCGAGTACGAGGCAGGCAACCTTGGCGGGTCGATTGACTGGGAGAGATCCACTGACCTGAAGGCGCAGCTCAGGGAGCTGCAGGAGCGGAAGGCTCGAGCTTTCCTGGAGCGGGCGCATAATGGCTTTCTAGAACATAATGAGACTTGTTCCGCTATGTTCTTTAAGTCGGTTAAGGGCAGACAGAGTAGGAAGATAATGCATGGGGTGAGGAAAGAAGATGGTAGCATAGTTAGAAAACCGGAGGAAATGGTCAGGGTAACAACTGATCATTACCGAGGTTTATTTAAAGAGAGGGTAATAGATGTAGAGCAGGGAAATGTGTTTTTAGAACACTTGTCCCGGCGATTGCCGGAGGACATTAGAGATGTGATGGAGGCTCAGATCTCCCTCGAGGAGGTTGAGAGCGCTCTCAGGAGGATGGGAAAAGGGAAGGTGCCTGGGATGGATGGGCTGCCGGCCGAGTTTTACCTCAAGTTTTGGGGTATACTTGGACCAGTGGTCCTCGAAGTCTTGAAGGCCATCCTTGAGACGGGGGTCCCGGGGGGATCAATGGTTGTCGGGGTGCTGTCACTTCTTTATAAGAAGGGGGACGCAACTGACCTTGGCAACTGGCGGCCGTTGACCATGCTGTGCGTAGATTACAAGCTACTTGCAAAGGTTTTAGCAGACCGGTTGCGCACAGCCCTTCCCTACGTCGTCCATGAGGATCAGACGTGCGGGGTAGAGGGTCCCTCGATCAGATGGAACCTACAGTTGATCAGGGACTCCATCGCTTGGGTAGAAGATAGGGGGCTGCCTTTAATGGTAGCAGCGCTAGATCAGGCGAAAGCCTTTGATCGCGTGAATAGATCCTTTCTATTCAGGGTGTTAGGTAGGTTAGGATTTGGGGAGAAGTTTATAGGATGGATCCGTACATTATATGTCGGAGCGGCGTGCCGAGTTAGCGTAAACAGTCACTTAGGTGACGTTTTTGACCTCTCGTCTGGGGTCAGGCAGGGATGCCCGCTCTCGGCTCTCCTCTTCGTTCTGTACATGGAGCCTCTGGGGGCTGCCATTAGGGCAGACACAGGGGTGGAGGGCTTGCTGATCCCTGGAAGTGGCGGTCTCCGTGTCAAGTTGACACAGTACGCCGACGACACATCCTTGCTGCTTTGCAAGGACTCGTGCCTGACAAGGTCCCTTGCATACATGAAGGGACGTCGCGTGCGCCATCCGTATGGTTAGTGAGAAAGTCCATGTTGCAAATGTACCCTCCCTTACTAGACGTCCGACCACGTCCGATAAATCCGCGGACGGCGTCGGGCCGATCGCGGGGGCCGGATCTTCCAGGAAGTCATCGAACGGAGTCTCTCGGACCTTCGGTTTCCGTTTAATTAAATTTTCAAATTTTGGTCATTTTCTTGCAGTCCCGGATTATTCCACGAGAGGGCGTATGGAATCATATTGCAAATGTAACATATATCACCAAATGCGACACGGCTTTTTCTCCTAAACCGAAGACAATTCGAAGACGAAACTCGGTCTGCGTGGGTTTGGCATAATGGGCAGTTGGCCCCGAACAGGATGGAGTCGAGGCCTCGACGCTTTTCGAGTTAAGGCTATTTTTCTGGGATTGAAAGTCAAACAGGAAAATAGAGTGCTGATTTGACCACTTCACATCAAACTACATGAGCCTACGGTGTCAGGAGAAAAGGAACCATGCATTTACCAATGTTCATTTCAGAGAAATTGTACAATGACACATTGGTGATATTCAACAACAAGAGGTTTTTTTTTCAAAAAAGTTACATATCCAGTTGCAGCGTGTTCAGATGAGTCCGTTAAGGCAGGTTTCGGAGCTCTGCGAGATTTCTGTGATTTTCTGTGATTTTCTGAAACAACACACACTTGTTCAACCCTCTGTAAATAAGTCAGTTCTTAACAGAAACACTTAAAACTCAATATTCTATAAGAGCCTAACGTTCAGATTCCTGTGTCAACCAGAAATGCCTTATAATGGTGTCATAGGGGCTGCTTTGAAGGGTTAAAAAGGTCAGATCTTTCCACAACTTCATATGTGTGACTAGGCAACCCTCATGAACTGTAAATCAGTCATTTATCCCATCAGATGTCAAAGAAAAGCTCTCTCAAACACACACACAGCAAGGACGGAGTGACACAGAGCGGTGCTTAAAGACACAAAGAGCCTGCAATGGCATTACCATTATCTCTAGGCTGAGACGAGTTCAATGAGACGCCCCGCTTGACCGTAGCTTGCTCGGTATGAGCGCAGCGACCGTGAGAAAACTAGGCCCAAAATGAGGCCTGCACCAATATGTCAAGTGCTTATGGGTGACAGTGAGAGAACCATTAGGGTTAGAAGCACAATTCAACCTCAGGAGCGTTCCTGAGGTCCTCCCGATCTGTGCAAGCCTAACCTTGACCCTGTGGCATTAACCCTTCACAGTGAAAAGAAGGTGTTTAGATCAAACTGTGTGCAATGACTTCTCTCCCCATAGGAATACATTGACAATTCTCCTAAATTCAACCTGAAGTCTATGTGGGTTATGAATGCCTTATGAACCTGTCTTCTATAACAATCCATCAGGCTACTGTGAGGTCTACCTGTGTCGATTCTAAGGTTCCTGGAGCAACCGGAAAATGTTAAAATCACCCTAGAGCTATTGTCATATAAGCAACCTGCAGATAGTGAAAATCACGCAACTCAACCATCTGTCATTCAGTCAATTCTTAAGGTAGAGACTTCATATTCAGGATTCTGTTTATGTCTACCCCAAAGACAACGTGTGTGAAGCAAGAGCTTCCTGTGACAACCGGAAGTTGTTAAAAACAGCCAAGAGCTATTGTCATATGGTCAACCGGCATATAGTGAAAATCACGCAACTCAACCATCTGTTATTCAGTCAATTCTTAAGGTAGAGACTTCATATTCAGGATTCTGTTTATGTCTAACCCAAAGACAACATGTGTTGAGTAAGAGCTTCCTGTGACAACCGGAAGTTGTTAAAAACAGCAAAGAGCTATTGTCATATGGTCAACCAGCATATAGTGAAAATCACGCAACTCAACCCTATGTCATCCAGCCAATTCTTTAGGTAGAGACTTCATATTGAGGATTCTGTATATGCCTACCCCAAAGACAACGTGTGTCTATTCTTTTTGCAAAAAAAACAAAAACACACACACACAATTTGGCCATAGGGACATAGTGTGGGGCTTAGAGTCTTATACCGCCTTCAATAGTTACTTTTGTTGAAACGATTCAAGAACCGTCAGACCTAGAGCTCCGAAATTTTAGAAACCTGTTCTAGAGCTCAAGTCGATAGTGCACGGTGATTTATGGGGCTCTAGAAGGTTCTCTGACCGAGAAACCACCTCGTACATTTGCAATATTTTCAATTCATTTTCAATATCACGGACATGGCGACATTTAGAAATGTCCCAGAGTCGCAAGACTAGGTGCATTGAAACCGCCTCGGCCCGTAGAGACGGACCCCAATGTCTCTGTCCGATAGCTCATTCAGGGACCCCGTAGTAACGCCCTGAAAAAGTGGATTTTCAGCACCAATTAAGGCCATTGCTTGGGCACCAAATGACCTATCGAGCCGAAACTTAGGATTCGGGGTCGCCTCACATAGGCCTACACATAATGTCAGAACTGGACCCGCAGCTATAACGTAACTATGTGTTTTAGGTTTTTTTATGGTTAAAATTGAAAGCACTGTGAATTATGGGCCTTCTCTGACATATGTGATAGTTGGCTTCTATACGAGTTGGAAAAAGTGGATTTGGTGTCAGATGCTATCAGTTTGGTGTCAGAATGACAACTAATTGACTGATGGACGCTGACTGCTGGGTGACGAGCAATGGAGATTAACCACAGTCACTGCCCGGCCATCCCGAGTTCATCGGGCCAGTCAATTATGCATTTCTGCAGTATTTTTGAGCATGCCTAAATTTGTGATGCTAAATGCCCATTAAATCATATTGCAAACGTAACGCGCTATATTGCAAACGTAACGTGCGTTTGCAATATGATTCAACAGCAGAAAATATCACCAAAGTTGACATGATGAAATCAACACAATGAGCGACAGAGAGGAACCACAGTCACTGCCCGGCCATCCCCAGTTCATCAGGCCAGTCAATTATGCATTTCTGCAGTATTTTTGAGCATGCCACATTTGTGATACTAAATGCCCATTAAATCATATTGCAAACGTAACGCGCTATATTGCAAACGTAACGTGCGTTTGCAATATGACTCAACAGCAAAAATATCACCAAAGTTGACATGATGAAATCAACACAATGAGCGATAGAGAGGAACCACAGTCACTGCCCGGCCATCCCCAGTTCATCGGGACAGTCAATTTTGCATATCTTTAGTGTTTTTGAGCATGCCAAATTCGTGATGTTGAGGCCCATTGAATCATATTGTAAATGCGCATCAGTGCACATGGTGACCCGAAATGGGTTACCAGGAGTAATTTTTTAGAAGGGTTTTAAATGCCTTTAGAGGGTGCAAGGGGTGCACGGTTGGGTAGGGAGCACCTTCCATCAGTGCCCATCCAGTATGGGGCGCCCCTAGTCATTTTGGACATTTTTCAAAAAAATTGCTAAAAAACGACAATCCCACTTCTCTCATGTCACCATCAAGCCATTGAGAGGAACCACAGTCACTGCCCGGCCATCCCCAGTTCATCGGGACAGTCAATTTTGCATATCTTTAGTGTTTTTGAGCATGCCAAATTCGTGATGTTGAGGCCCATTGAATCATATTGCAAATGCGCATCAGTGCACATGGTGACCCGAAATGGGTTACCAGGAGTAATTTTTTAGAATGGTTTTAAATGCCTTTAGAGGGTGCAAGGGGTGCACGGTTGGGTAGGGAGCACCTTCCATCAGTGCCCATCCAGTATGGGGCGCCCCTAGTCATTTTGGACATTTTTCAAAAAAAATTGCTAAAAAACAACAATCCCACTTCTCTCATGTCACCATCAAGCCATGGAGAGGAACCACAGTCACTGCCCGGCCATCACCAGTTCATCGGGACAGTTAATTTTGCATTTCTGCAGTGTTTTTAAGCATGCCAAATTCGTGATGTTGAGGCCCATTGAATCATATTGCAAATGCGCATCAGTGCACATGGTGACCCGAAATGGGTTACCAGGAGTAATTTTTTAGAATGGTTTTAAATGCCTTTAGGGTGGTGCAAGGGGTGCACGGTTGGGTAGTGAGCACCTTCCATCAGTGCCCATCCAGTATGGGGCGCACCTAGTCATTTTGGACATTTTTCAAAAAAATTGCTAAAAAACGACAATCCCACTTCTCTCATGTCACCATCAAGCCATGGAGAGGAACCACAGTCACTGCCCGGCCATCACCAGTTCATCGGGACAGTCAATTATGCATTTCTGCAGTGGTTTTGAGCATGCCAAAGTTGTGATGCTAAATGCCCATTGCATCATATTGCAAACGTAACACGCAATATTGCAAATGTAACGCGCATTTGCAACATGATTCAACAGAAAAAAATATCACCAAAGTTGACATGATGAAATCAACACAACGAGCGATCGAGAGGAACCACAGTCACTGCACGGCCATCCCCAGTTCATCGGGACAGTCAATTATGCATTTCTGCAGTGGTTTTGAGCATGCCACATTTGTGATGCTAAATGCCCATTGAATCATATTGCAAACGTAACATGGAATATTGCAAATGTAATGCGCATTTGCAACATGATTCAACAGCAAAAAACATCACCAAAGTTGACATGATGAAATCAACACAACGAGCGATGGAGAGGAACCACAGTCACTGCACGGCCATCCCCAGTTCATCGGGACAGTCAATTATGCATTTCTGCAGTGGTTTTGAGCATGCCACATTTGTGATGCTAAATGCCCATTGAATCATATTGCAAACGTAACATGGAATATTGCAAATGTAACGCGCATTTGCAACATGATTCAACAGCAAAAAACATCACCAAAGTTGACATGATGAAATCAACACAACGAGCGATGGAGAGGAACCACAGTCACTGCACGGCCATCCCCAGTTCATCGGGACAGTCAATTATGCATTTCTGCAGTGGTTTTGAGCATGCCACATTTGTGATGCTAAATGCCCATTGAATCATATTGCAAACGTAACATGGAATATTGCAAATGTAACGCGCATTTGCAACATGATTCAACAGCAAAAAACATCACCAAAGTTGACATGATGAAATCAACACAACGAGCGATGGAGAGGAACCACAGTCACTGCACGGCCATCCCCAGTTCATCGGGACAGTCAATTATGCATTTCTGCAGTGGTTTTGAGCATGCCAAAGTTGTGATGCTAAATGCCAATTGAATCATATTGCAAATGCGCATCCGTGTATTTGCAATATGATTCAACAGCAAAAAATGTCACCAAAGGTGACATGATGAAATCAACACAACGAGCGATGGAGAGGAACCAGGAGCGTTCCTGAGGTCCTCCCGATCTGTGCAAGCCAACCTTGACCCTGTGGCATTAACCCTTCACAGTGAAAAGAAGGTGTTTAGATCAAACTGTGTGCAATGACTTCTCTCCCCATAGGAACACATAGACTATTCTCCAAAATTCAACCTGAAGCCTATGTGGGTTATGAATGCCTTATGAACCTGTCTTCTACAACAATCCATCAGGCTACTGTGAGGTCTACCTGTGTCGATTCTAAGGTTCCTGTGACAACTGGAAGTGGTTAAAAACACCCAAGAGCTATTGTCATATTAAGTGCGCATAGTGAAAATCACGCAACTCAACCATCTGTTACTCAGTCAATTCTTAAGGTAGAGACTTCTTATTCAGGATTCTGTTTATGTCTACCCCAAAGACAACGTGTGTGAAGCAACAGCTTCCTGTGACAACCGGAAGTGGTTAAAAACACCCAAGAGCTATTGTCATATTGCCACCTGCAGATAGTGAAAATCACGCAACTCAACCATCTGTTACTCAGTCAATTTTTAAGGTAGAGACTTCTTATTCAGGATTCTGTTTATATGTACCCCAAAGACAACGTGTGTGAAGCAAGAGCTTCCTGTGACAACCGGAAGTGGTTAAAATCACCCAAGAGCCATTGTCATATTACGTGCGCATAGTGAAAATCACGCAACTCAACCATCTGTTACTCAGTCAATTCTTAAGGTAGAGACTTCTTATTCAGGATTCTGTTTATATGTACCCCAAGGACAACGTGTGTGAAGCAATAGCTTCCTGTGACAACGGGAAGTGGTTAAAACAGCCTAGAGCTATTGTCATATGGTCAACCTGCATATAGTGAAAATCACGCAACTCAACCATCTGTTTCTCAGTCAATTCTTAAGGTAGAGACTTCTTATTCAGGATTCTGTTTATGTCTACCCCAAAGACAACGTGTGTGAAGCAACAGCTTCCTGTGACAACCGGAAGTGGTTAAAAACACCCAAGAGCTATTGTCATATTGCCACCTGCAGATAGTGAAAATCACGCAACTCAACCATCTTTTACTCAGTCAATTCTTAAGGTAGAGACTTCTTATTCAGGATTCTGTTTATGTCTACCCCAAAGACAACGTGTGTGAAGTAAGAGCTTCCTGTGACAACCGGAAGTTGTTAAAAACAGCCAAGAGCTATTGTCATATGGTCAACCTGCATATAGTGAAAATCACGCAACTCAACCATCTGTTACTCAGTCAATTCTTAAGGTAGAGACTTCTTATTCAGGATTCTGTTTATGTCTACCCCAAAGACAACGTGTGTGAAGTAAGAGCTTCCTGTGACAACCGGAAGTTGTTAAAAACAGCCAAGAGCTATTGTCATATGGTCAACCTGCATATAGTGAAAATCACGCAACTCAACCATCTGTTACTCAGTCAATTCTTAAGGTAGAGACTTCTTATTCAGGATTCTGTTTATGTCTACCCCAAAGACAACGTGTGTTGAGTAAGAACTTCCTGTGACAACGGGAAGTGGTTAAAACAGCCTAGAGCCATTGTCATTTGGTCAACCTGCATATAGTGAAAATCACGCAACTCAACCATCTGTTACTCAGTCAATTCTTAAGGTAGAGACTTCTTATTCATGATTCTGTTTATGTGTACCCCAAAGACAACGTGTGTGAAGCAAGAGCTTCCTGTGACAACCGGAAGTGGTTAAAATCACCCAAGTGCTATTGTCATATTACGTGCGCATAGTGAAAATCATGCAACTCAACCATCTGTTTCTCAGTCAATTCTTAAGGTAGAGACTTCTTATTCAGGATTCTGTTTCTGTCTACCCCAAAGACAACGTGTGTTGAGTAAGAACTTCCTGTGACAACGGGAAGTGGTTAAAACAGCCTAGAGCTATTGTCATATGGACAACCTGCATATAGTGAAAATCACGCAACTCAACCATCTGTTACTCAGTCAATTCTTAAGGTAGAGACTTCTTATTCAGGATTCTGTTTATGTCTACCCCAAAGACAACGTGTGTGAAGCAACAGCTTCCTGTGACAACCGGAAGTGGTTAAAAACACCCAAGAGCTATTGTCATATTGCCACCTGCAGATAGTGAAAATCACGCAACTCAACCATCTGTTTCTCAGTCAATTCTTAAGGTAGAGACTTCTTATTCAGGATTCTGTTTATGTCTACCCCAAAGACAACGTGTGTTGAGTAAGAACTTCCTGTGACAACGGGAAGTGGTTAAAACAGCCTAGAGCTATTGTCATATGGACAACCTGCATATAGTGAAAATCACGCAACTCAACCATCTGTTACTCAGTCAATTCTTAAGGTAGAGACTTCTTATTCAGGATTCCGTTTATGTCTACCCCAAAGACAACGTGTGTGAAGCAAGAGCTTCCTGTGACAACCGGAAGTGGTTAAAATCACCCAAGAGCTATTGTCATATTACGTGCGCATAGTGAAAATCACGCAACTCAACCGTCTGTTTCTCAGTCAATTCTTAAGGTAGAGACTTCTTATTCAGGATTCCGTTTATGTCTACCCCAAAGACAACGTGTGTGAAGCAAGAGCTTCCTGTGACAACCGGAAGTGGTTAAAATCACCCAAGAGCTATTGTCATATTACGTGCGCATAGTGAAAATCACGCAACTCAACCGTCTGTTTCTCAGTCAATTCTTAAGGTAGAGACTTCTTATTCAGGATTCCGTTTATGTCTACCCCAAAGACAACGTGTGTGAAGCAAGAGCTTCCTGTGACAACCGGAAGTGGTTAAAATCACCCAAGAGCTATTGTCATATTACGTGCGCATAGTGAAAATCACGCAACTCAACCGTCTGTTTCTCAGTCAATTCTTAAGGTAGAGACTTCTTATTCAGGATTCCGTTTATGTCTACCCCAAAGACAACGTGTGTGAAGCAAGAGCTTCCTGTGACAACCGGAAGTGGTTTAAAATAGCCTAGAGCTATTGTCATATTGCCACCTGCAGATAGTGAAAATCACGCAACTCAACCATCTGTTTCTCAGTCAATTCTTAAGGTAGAGACTTCTTATTCAGGATTCTGTTTCTGTCTACCCCAACGACAACGTGTGTGAAGCAAGAGCTTCCTGTGACAACCGGAAGTGGTTAAAAACACCCAAGAGCTATTGTCATATTACGTGCGCATAGTGAAAATCATGCAACTCAACCATCTGTTTCTCAGTCAATTCTTAAGGTAGAGACTTCTTATTCAGGATTCTGTTTATTTCTACCCCAAAGACAACGTGTGTGAAGCAACAGCTTCCTGTGACAACCGGAAGTGGTTAAAAACACCCAAGAGCTATTGTCATATTGCCACCTGCAGATAGTGAAAATCACGCAACTCAACCATCTGTTTCTCAGTCAATTCTTAAGGTAGAGACTTCATATTCAGGATTCTGTATATGCCTACCCCAAAGACAACGTGTGTCTATTCTTTTTGCAAAAAAAACAAAAACACACACACAATTTGGCCATAGGTACATAGTATGGGGCTTAGAGGCTTATACCGCCTTCAATAGTTACTTTCGTTCAAACGATTCAAGAACCGTCAGACCTAGAGCTCCGAAATTTTAGAAACCTGTTCTAGAGCTCAAGTCGATAGTGCACGGTGATTTATGGGGCTCTAGAAGGTTCTCTGACCGAGAAACCGCCTCGTACATTTGCAATATTTTCAATTCATTTTGAATATCACGGACATGGCGACATGTAGAAATGTCCCAGAGTCGCAAGACTAGGTGCATTGAAACCGCCTCGGCCCATAGAGACGGACCCCAATGTCTCTGTCCGATAGCTCATTCAGGGGCCCCGTAGTAACGCCCTGAAAAAGTGGATTTTCAGCACCAATTAGGCCATTGCTCGGGCACCGAATGACCTATCGAGCCGAAACTTGGGATTCGGGGTCGCCTCACATAGGCCTACACATAATGTCAGAGCTGGACCCGCAGCTATAACGTAACTATGTGTTTTAGGTTTTTTTATGGTTAAAATTGAAAGCACTGTGAATTATGGGCCTTCTCTGACATATGTGATAGTTGGCTTCTATACGAGTTGGAAAAAGTGGATTTGGTGTCAGATGCTATCAGTTTGGTGTCAAAATGACATCTAATTGACTGATGGACGCTGACTGCTGGGTGACGAGCAATGGAGAGGAACCACAGTCACTGCCCGGCCATCCCGAGTTCATCGAGCCAGTCAATAATGCATTTCTGCAGTATTTTTGAGCATGCCTAAATTTGTGATGCTAAATGCCCATTGAATCATATTGCAAACGTAACGCGCAATATTGCAAATGTAACGCGCATTTGCAAGATGATTCAACAGCAAAAAATATCACCAAAGTTGACATGATGAAATCAACACAACGAGCGATGGAGAGGAACCACAGTCACTGCACGGCCATCCCGAGATCATCGGGCCAGTCAATTATGCATTCTGAGCATGTCAAATTCGTTAAAAATGTTAAAAGCAACAGAGTCCCACTTCTCCCTCATCATACATGACAAGTAGACCATCTGCGTTGATTGATGGCTCAACATAGGGATATATATCATTTGGGCAGTATAAATGCCATTTGGAACATGGTTCACTGACTTTTGGGTTTGGAAACCGACTTCCTATGATCGTACATGGCAAACGGACAAACATACTGATTTGGCACATTCAATACTTTCATACATGTATAATTGACAAAAAAAGAATTGGACATTTAATTTGCACATTTCTAATGGCATTTGGCAAAAAATATAAATATGTGACTTTTGACTTCCTATGAAATCATATTCCAAATGCACAAATCATATGCCTTATGCACAAGCAAATATGTCACTTTTGACTTCCTATGAAATCATATTCCAAATGCACAAAACATATTCCAAATGCCTTATGCACAAGCAAAAACAACCCAAAAAATTATGTCAATAAAATATGTCAAAAGTATGTCCATACAGCTCTTATACATGTGTAATTGACATAAAAATCAAAAAGAATTCGAAAAACGGTCCAGAAACCACTTTTTTAGGGTTGAAAAGTTTTCAAAAAATATGTCATTTTTTCAAAATTTGACACTTGGGACTTGAATTGTGTTACATTTGCAATATGAAAATTCACTGCGGAGAGCTCTAGCTATCTTTTGGATATTTGCTGTAATTTGGCACTTGCAATACTTCCACAAGTGACAAAAAAAAGCATTGGATATGTCATTTTGCAAAAAAAATGAAAAAAAAAAAGTCACTTTTTTCCTATGAAATCATATTCAAAATGCACAAATCATATGCCTTGCGCACAAGCAAAAGCAACCCAAAAAACGACATCAATAAAAAACGTCAGAAGCATGTTCATACAGCTCTTATACATGTGTAATTGACATAACAATCGAAAAAATTTCGAAAAACGGTCCAGAAACCACTTTTTTACAAGATACTACGTTTTCAAAAAAAATATCATTTTATCAAAATCTGAGACTTGGGTAAGAATTGGGTATCATTTGCTGTATGAAAAACCAAGGTGGAGCACGCTCGCCATCTAAAGGAAATTTGGGGTGTTACAATTGGCAATTGCCATCGGAAAATTGCCATATGATTGGCCCGGAGATGGGCCGATTTGGGTGGTTATTTCAATCGTGTGTATGATTCGTGCTATGCCAATATGTTGCCATGTTATTTTGTCCAAATCAGGGGGGTAATCCCTTACCATTATTGGGGACTTCACCCGAGCGTCGGGGGCAGTACTTAACCACGCGAAGTCTTCCGTTAAGTTTTTCGGAAGATGGAGTGGTAGGACGGATGTGCCCGGAGGGTTATCTCTCTGTAACGGGGCCCTGAGGATTCTCGGGGTCCATTTTGAGAACTCCGGCTCAGCGACGCTGAACTGGAACATGGGCATCGCAGTGGTACAGAGGAAGCTAGCGATGTGGAAGGCTAGGTCTTTGTCCTTTTTGGGCAAGGTCCTGGTTCTCAAGGTGGATGTATTGCCATCTCTATTGTACTTGGCGTACATCTACCCATTGCCGGCTTGTATGAGGAGGCATCTAGTGAGGCTGGTGTTTCAGTTCATGTGGGGTGGCAGGTACGAGTGGGTCGCCAGGGCACGCATGATCTGTCCCATCGGGGAGGGAGGTAGGGGGGTACCACATCTCCCCCTCAAGCTGGATGCAATTTTTGTTTCTTTTCTGTTGACGGAGCTTGCTCAGCCAGTACTACACCCGTCCGGTTACCTCCTGCGGGTGTTCTTCTCGTATCAGGCGAGAAGCGTAATGGTGTGGTCTAACACGGGTCCTCGGGCGGAACAGCTGCCGTGGCACTTTGGCCATGCGGCCAAGTGGTTGCGTGCGCACCCCGAGGTTGAAATTGCCCGAGTAGGTTTAGATCACAGGCACCTGTACGAGGAGGTCAGACGGGCAGTAAGTCCGGCACCTGTGGTGGGCATCCCGGCAGTGGTCTGGGAAGGAGTGCAGGCGCGGGGTCTAGACAACAGGCTCAAGGACCTGAATTGGTTGAGCCTCCACAAGTGTTTGCCGGTGCGCTCCACCATGTACCGGCATAGCTTGGCGCGATCCCCCACCTGCCCAAGACCTTCTTGTGGCAGGGAGGAGACTGTGCGTCATGTCTTTTGGGACTGTGCCATTGCCGGAGTAGTATGGGCGAAGGCACGGGTGTTGTTAGGAAGGGTTAGAGGTGATTTTGTATTGACATGGGCTAGGCTAGAGAGAGGAGTAGGGAGAGCGAGGGGGACGGATAGGGATAGGTTTCTGCTCTGGCTTCTCATGAGCCTCTTTAAGCGGGGGCTGTGGGAAGCCAGGCAGAACATGGTCACGACAGGGAGAGATTGGGGGGTGGAAGGAATAGTGAGGAGGGTGGAAGGAGATTTGAGAGGGAGGATGAAGAGGGAGGAGACGAAGTGGGGGCAGCATGCTGCCCGGGAGAGATGGAAGGGGGGATTAGGGCTGGGGTTATTTTAGATTAGGGAAGGGGAGATAGGGAAAGTTAGTGTGTAGGATGACGGGGAGGGACGATGCTCCCCTGAGTTTTTTGTTTTGGATTACATTATAATTTAAAAATGCCAGTATGATTTGAATTTGAATGAATGTATGATTTTGTAAGAATGAATGGCATTGAATGTAATAAATTATTTTTTCTAAAAAAAAAAAAAAATCTGTTCTTATCAGTTTAATATCTGATATGTCCCCCATCGGGGGACTACATATTAAATGGATTTTTCGAACAGGGAGTCGGAAATGGGGCTTGCTCCGTCCGCTCCACGCATCGACCCGGTATTGCAGTACCTCCGGGAACGGTGCAACACTTTTCTCTCATTGTCAAGGAAAAAGAAATACACAAAGCTATGTAAAACAGCTAGCAGAAGAAGAGAAGGAATGAAAAAAGAAGAATCATCCAAACTGAAACAAGGGCGAAGCCCCCTTCATGGGGTCCCCCGTTTTCCCGCCATTTTACTAAAAAAAAAAAAAAAAAAAAACATTGGCCAGGATTGTGTGTGTGTGTGTGTGTGTGTGTGTGTGTGTCTCTGTGTGTGTGTGTGTCTGTCTGTCTGTCTCTGTTTTTGACCCCCCCAAAAAATACAATCACTTCACCAGGATTGTCTGTCTGTCTGTCTGTCTGTCTGTCTCTCTCTGTTTTTGACCCCCCAAAAAATACAATCACTTCACCAGGATTGTCTGTCTGTCTCTCTCTGTTTTTGACCCCCCAAAAAATACAATCACTTCACCAGGATTGTCTGTCTGTCTGTCTGTCTGTCTGTCTGTCTGTCTGTCTGTCTCTGTTTTTGACCCCCCCAAAAAATACAATCACTTCACCAGGATTGTCTGTCTGTCTGTGAATTTTTACCCACAGCCCTCAAACTTGGAAGAGTGGGTTCGGGAACCACCCGCGGGCACCCGGCCTAGAGTGCACAGTGTGTGTCTCGGGCCCCGACCTCTGACTTCCATACGACTCTGGTTTCTCTTCATTACGCACAAGCCTTTCGCCTTTTACTAAAGACTTCCGTGGAGAGGAACACTTACGAGTTCAACATATTTTTGGAAGGGCTTTGCTTCTGGCAGAGCCCGGTATCTTGTTTCAAGAGAAATTGACAGAGATGACGGCGAGACTTTTTGCTCAGGCGTTTGACTTGAAGCCGGCTGACCGACCGACCGACCGACCGGCGTATTTTTCCACTCAAAGTAGTCGCTCGGGCAATTGAGTTCAAGCCCGACGACGACTGACGTGTTTTCCGGGCTTTGAACAAATAGTCGCACTAGGCTTAAAGAGCTAGTGACTTAAAGACGCATTAGCGACTTGTTAAAAAAAAACACCCGCCTGTCACCAGGGAAGCGTCGGGTGGGGAGGAGACAACTTTTGCCAAACCGCTGAGGTCTGCCGAGACCCCCGGGGGCCCGGCGGGTGCAGGGGTCAATTTGTGGGTTATCGCTTCTCGGCCTTTTGGCTCAGATCAAGCTTGGTACCGAGGTGCCCCAAAGCCCGCTGAGCCAGAAGGTCGAAGGAAGGCAGGAGGGAGGAGAATTTTTTTCACACCAGGATTGGGTTTTTTTTCCCGATTTTCTTTTTTGTTGTTTGGCTTCTTTGTGAAGAGAGCTTTTTCCAAGATGGCCCAGCAAAAGCAGACCAGGTCGGTGCCGGGGATTGGTATGGCAAATACCTTGAGATTTGCCTGGAAGGACAAGGACGTGGAGCCATGGGGGAGAGAAACTTTCGGGAGGACCATACTGATGGGGTGCCTCAAGATTGAGGTGAAAGATGTTCTCTGCCTCCAAGGGAATCCGATGGAGAGGGCGTACGACGTGACGTTCCACAAGGAGGAAAAACATGATGGAATTATTAAGAAGGTAAAGGAAGCGGAAGGAACAATACCCCTGTGCCATTACGAGGTGACCAGCCTGGCAAAGAACAATTTCAGGGTGGTCACCGTCACCATGTATAACCCGCATGTGAAGGATGAGGAGGTGAGGGCCTTTCTGGGGAGATATGTGGACAACGTCTCCTCAGTAAGGCACCTCAGGGACTCCCTGGGATTCTGGAACGGGAGGAGAGGGTTCCAGGTCCTTCTCAGGGAGGACCCGAAGGGTTTGGGTGGCTACCTCCATCCTCCGGCGATGTTCTCCCTGGGGGCTGACAGGGGGACATTGTTTTATGCCCGTCAGCTCCGTTCTGCAGGCGTTGTATGGCCTACGGTCATATCCTGGCCTCGTGCAACACCAGAAAATGCAAGTTCTGTGGGTCGGGAGAGCACGAGGCCAAGGATTGTGACGAGCCCAAGGCTTGCCACGGGTGTGGCTCGTCAGCACACCTGTGGCGTGAGTGCCCGGCTCGTCAGAGGTCATACGCGTCTGCAGCTGGAGGGGGAACGGGGGATGGGGGGAGAAAGGAAAGTAAGGGCCCGGATGAAGGTAATGGCACAGGGGAAAAGACTGCACGGAAGGAGAAGGACGGGAGGAAGGAGGCGGCGAGAGGTGAGAGGCAAGGACAAAAGAAGGCTGGAACAAAAGGAGAGGAGGGGAAGGAGGTGGAAGGAGGTGAAGGAGAGGAGAAGAAGGAGACTGGGACAGTAGAGAGAGCGGAGGTGGAGGAGGGAACGGTGACGGAAATGGAGGAGATGGGACCAGAAGAAGGAGCAGAGAAGAGAGGAGGAGTGAAGGAGTGGGGGGACTGTATGTCGAGCGCCCTCATTGAAGAGATGAGGGGGATGGTGGAGGAGCTGGCGGGGAGGGGGAGTGGTGTCTCTCCGCTGCCTCCAACGCCTTCAACGACAAAGAAGAAAGGGAAGAGGGGGGGCCCGGAATGCAGTGAGAGGGAGGGGGGTGTGGAGGGGATGGCCAAGCGTGTGATGGGGGAGGGAGGAAAGGCCTTGTCCTCGCTGTTTTCCTCGGACCCTCAACGTCTGGTGGAGGGTGACTCCCAGGACGTGGCGCTGGGCTGGGAGTCTGAGGGGGGATCTCAACTCCTGCTTGGGGAGATGGGGTCCCCTGCTCTCGACCTCAGTCCAGAAGCCTACAGGGAGAGAGGAACGGAGGGTGTTGGTGGGGAACCCAGGATGCAGGGCACTCCAAGGCCTAACACCATGCCTGCATACTGGGTTGGAGAGATGGAGGACGGGGGGACGTCAGGAGAGGAGAAGACGTCCCCTCCGGATGAGAAGAAGCAGGGGAGCATCGGGTGAGTCTCCTGTTGTTTTGTTATTTTGGGGTTTCAATTCGTTGATGTAGGGTTTTAATTTTAAATGACATTTTCTGTTAATATTTTTAGTTTAAATGTAAGGGGTTTGAGGGATTTTGTTAAGAGGAGGGCGGTTTTTAGTTTTTTGGAGGGGGTGGGTTTTGATGTTTGCTTTTTACAGGAGGTTCACCTGAGGGATGGAGGGGATGTCATCAGGTTTAGTAGGGAGTGGGATAAGGGGGAGTCAGTTTGGGGTATAGGTGGGGTGCATTCTACAGGGGTGGGGATTTTGTTTGGGAATAGGGAGGTGAAGGTGGAGGGATCCTTTGTTGTAATGCAGGGGAGGGTGTTGGGGGTGGATGTCACTTTTAGGGATAGTAGGTATAGGTTAGTGGTGGTGTATGGGCCACAGGTGGCGGCAGACAGGAGGGAGATGGTGGACTGTCTGGCGCCCCTGTGTGTTACAAATAGGCACTTGGTGATAGGTGGGGATTTTAACATAGATTTAGGGTTAGTGAGGGATAGTAGTGCAGGCTCCATCACCGGGCTAATGGCTTGCCATGGTCTGGTTGATGGAGGCCTGCACACTACTCCGACAATGGCTGGTCCCACATGGCGCAACTCCCGGGGGGTTGCGCGGAGGCTCGACTACATTTTTGTATCCAGGTCTTTGGGTCAGTTGTCTGGGCGGCTGTTGCCTGTGTTCTTTTCAGATCACGACGGGGTGCTCCTGCAGGTGGGGTCGCCAGTCTGCCTCTTCGGTAGGGGGTACTGGAAATTAGATCGGGATGTGCTGGAGGAGCAAGCTTTCGTTGACACCTTTTTTGGTTTCTTTCGGGGGCTTGAAGGCCTCCGGTCCATGTGTGAGGGGGTGTTAGAGTGGTGGGATTTAGTTAAGGTAAGGATTAGGGCCTTTATAATAGGATATTGCAGGAGGAAAAAAAGGGAGGAAAGGAGGGAGGTGGATCGTATCCAAAGGTTGCTCGAACTCGAGTACGAGGCAGGCAACCTCGGCGGGTCGATTGACTGGGAGAGATCCACTGACCTGAAGGCGCAGCTCAGGGAGCTGCAGGAGCGGAAGGCTCGAGCTTTCCTGGAGCGGGCGCATAATGGCTTTCTAGAACATAATGAGACTTGTTCCGCTATGTTCTTTAAGTCGGTTAAGGGCAGACAGAGTAGGAAGATAATGCATGGGGTGAGGAAAGAAGATGGTAGCATAGTTAGAAAACCGGAGGAAATGGTCAGGGTAACAACTGATCATTACCGAGGTTTATTTAAAGAGAGGGTAATAGATGTAGAGCAGGGAAATGTGTTTTTAGAACACTTGTCCCGGCGATTGCCGGAGGACATTAGAGATGTGATGGAGGCTCAGATCTCCCTCGAGGAGGTTGAGAGCGCTCTCAGGAGGATGGGAAAAGGGAAGGTGCCTGGGATGGATGGGCTGCCGGCCGAGTTTTACCTCAAGTTTTGGGGTATACTTGGACCAGTGGTCCTCGAAGCCTTGAAGGCCATCCTTGAGACGGGGGTCCCGGGGGGATCAATGGTTGTCGGGGTGCTGTCACTTCTTTATAAGAAGGGGGAAGCAACTGACCTTGGCAACTGGCGGCCGTTGACCATGCTGTGCGTAGATTACAAGCTACTTGCAAAGGTTTTAGCAGACCGGTTGCGCACAGCCCTTCCCTACGTCGTCCATGAGGATCAGACGTGCGGGGTAGAGGGTCGCTCGATCAGATGGAACCTACAGTTGATCAGGGACTCCATCGCTTGGGTAGAAGATAGGGGGCTGCCTTTAATGGTAGCAGCGCTAGATCAGGCGAAAGCCTTTGATCGCGTGAATAGATCCTTTCTATTCAGGGTGTTAGGTAGGTTAGGATTTGGGGAGAAGTTTATAGGATGGATCCGTACATTATATGTCGGAGCGGGGTGCCGAGTTAGCGTAAACAGTCACTTAGGTGACGTTTTTGACCTCTCGTCTGGGGTCAGGCAGGGATGCCCGCTCTCGGCTCTCCTCTTCGTTCTGTACATGGAGCCTCTGGGGGCTGCCATTAGGGCAGACACAGGGGTGGAGGGCTTGCTGATCCCTGGAAGTGGCGGTCTCCGTGTCAAGTTGACACAGTACGCCGACGACACATCCTTGCTGCTTTGCAAGGACTCGTGCCTGACAAGGTCCCTTGCCATTATTGGGGATTTCACCCGAGCGTCGGGGGCGGTTCTTAACCACGCGAAGTCTTCCGTTAAATTTTTCGGAAGATGGAGTGGTAGGACGGATGTGCCCGGAGGGTTATCCCTCTGTAACGGGGCCCTGAGGATACTCGGGGTCCATTTTGAGACCTCCGGCTCAGCGACGCTGAACTGGAACATGGGCATCGCAGTGGTACAGAAGAAGCTGGCGATGTGGAGGGCTAGGTCGTTGTCCTTTTTAGGCAAGGTCCTGGTTCTCAAGGTGGATGTATTGCCATCTCTATTGTACTTGGCGTACATCTATCCATTGCCGGCTTGTCTGAGGAGGCATCTAGTGAGGCTGGTGTTTCAGTTCATGTGGGGTGGCAGGTACGAGTGGGTCGCCAGGGCACGCATGATCTGTCCCATCGGGGAGGGAGGTAGGGGGGTACCACATCTCCCCCTCAAGCTGGACGCCATTTTTGTTTCGTTTCTGTTGACGGAGCTTGCTCAGCCAGTACTACACCCGTCCGGTTACCTCCTGCGGGTGTTCTTCTCGTATCAGGCGAGAAGCGTAATGGTGTGGTCTAACACGGGTCCTCGGGCGGAACAGCTGCCGTGGCACTTTGGCCATGCGGCCAAGTGGCTGCGTGCGCACCCCGAGGTTGAAGTTGCCCGAGTAGGTTTAGATCACAGGCACCTGTACGAGGAGGTCAGACGGGCAGTAAGTCCGGCACCTGTAGTGGGCATCCCGGCGGTGGTCTGGGAAGGAGTGCAGGCGCGGGGTCTAGACAACAGGCTCAAGGACCTGAATTGGTTGAGCCTCCACAAGTGTTTGCCGGTACGCTCCACCATGTACCGGCATAGCTTGGCGCGATCCCCCACCTGCCCAAGACCTTCTTGTGGCAGGGAGGAGACTGTGCGTCATGTCTTTTGGGACTGTGCCATTGCCGGAGTAGTATGGGCAAAGGCACGGGTGTTGTTAGGAAGGGTAAGAGGGGATTTTGTATTGACGTGGGCTAGGCTAGAGAGAGGTGTAGGGAGAGCGAGGGGGACGGATAGGGATAGGTTTCTGCTCTGGCTTCTCATGAGCCTCTTTAAGCGGGGGCTGTGTGAAGCCAGGCAGAACATGGTTAAGACAGGGAGAGATTGTGGGGTGGAAGGCATAGTGAGGAGGGTGGAAGGAGATCTGAGGGGGAGGATGAAGAGGGAGGAGAGGAAGTGGGGGCAGCATGCTGCCCGGGAGAGATGGAAGGGGGGATTAGGGCTGGGGTTATTTTAGATTAGGGACGGGGAGATAGGGAAAGTTAGAGTGTAGGATGACGGGGAGGGATGATGCTCCCCTGAGTTTTGTTTTGGGGTTTTTGTTGTGTTTTATAAATCAAAATACCATTATTTGAGTTTGAAAGGAAAATATGATTTTGTAAAGTATGAATGGTATTGAACGTAATAAATTATTTTTTCTAAATCTGTTCTTATCAGTTTAATATCTGATATGTCCCCCATCGGGGGACTACATATTAAATGGATTTTTCGAACAGGGAGTCGGAAATGGGGCTTGCTCCATCCGCTCCACGCATCGACCCGGTATTGCAGTACCTCCGGGAACGGTGCAACACTTTTCTCTCATTGTCAAGGAAAAAGAAATACACAAAGCTATGTAAAACAGCTAGCAGAAGAAGAGAAGGAATGAAAAAAGAAGAATCATCCAAACTGAAACAAGGGCGAAGCCCCCTTCATGGGGTCCCCCGTTTTCCCGCCATTTTACTTAAAAAAAAAAAAAAAAAACATTGGCCAGGATTGTGTGTGTGTGTGTGTGTGTGTCTGTGTGTGTCTGTGTGTGTGTGTCTCTGTCTGTGTGTGTGTGTGTGTGTGTGTGTGTCTGTGTGTGTGTGTGTGTGTCTCTGTGTGTGTGTGTGTGTGTGTGTGTGTGTGTGTCTGTGTGTGTGTGTGTGTCTGTCTGTCTGTCTCTGTTTTTGACCCCCCCAAAAAATACAATCACTTCACCAGGATTGTCTGTCTGTCTGTCTGTCTGTCTGTCTGTCTGTCTGTCTGTCTGTCTGTCTGTCTGTCTGTCTGTCTCTCTCTGTTTTTGACCCTCCAAAAAATACAATCACTTCACCAGGATTGTCTGTCTGTCTGTCTCTCTCTGTTTTTGACCCCCCAAAAAATACAATCACTTCACCAGGATTGTCTGTCTGTCTGTCTGTCTGTCTGTCTGTCTGTCTGTCTGTCTGTCTGTCTGTCTCTGTTTTTGACCCCCCCAAAAAATACAATCACTTCACCAGGATTGTCTGTCTGTCTGTGAATTTTTACCCACAGCCCTCAAACTTGGAAGAGTGGGTTCGGGAACCACCCGCGGGCACCCGGCCTAGAGTGCACAGTGTGTGTCTCGGGCCCCGACCTCTGACTTCCATACGACTCTGGTTTCTCTTCATTACGCACAAGCCTTTCGCCTTTTACTAAAGACTTCCGTGGAGAGGAACACTTACGAGTTCAACATATTTTTGGAAGGGCTTTGCTTCTGGCAGAGCCCGGTATCTTGTTTCAAGAGAAATTGACAGAGATGACGCCGAGACTTTTTGCTCAGGCGTTTGACTTGAAGCCGGCTGACCGACCGACCGACCGGCGTATTTTTCCACTCAAAGTAGTCGCTCGGGCAATTGAGTTCAAGCCCGACGACGACTGACGTGTTTTCCGGGCTTTGAACAAATAGTCGCACTAGGCTTAAAGAGCTAGTGACTTAAAGACGCATTAGCGACTTGTTAAAAAAAACACCCGCCTGTCACCAGGGAAGCGTCGGGTGGGGAGGAGACAACTTTTGCCAAACCGCTGAGGTCTGCCGAGACCCCCGGGGGCCCGGCGGGTGCAGGGGTCAATTTGTGGGTTATCGCTTCTCGGCCTTTTGGCTCAGATCAAGCTTGGTACCGAGGTGCCCCAGAGCTCGCTGAGTCAAAAGGTCGGAGGTAGGAGGGCGATAAGTTTTTGTTTGGAAATTTTTTTCAAACTTTTTTTTGAAAACACAAGTATCCAAGAGAAGATGGCGCACATTTCATCGAGCAGATCAGTCCCAGGGATGGGACTGGCGAATACTATTCGGTTTGCATGGAGAGACAAGGAGAAGGAGCCGTCTGGGAGAGAGACCTTTGGAAGAACAATCCTAATGGGAGTGTTGAAGCTGTCAGTAAAGGGCGTTTTTTGCCTCCAGGGGAACCCGATGGAAGGAGCATTTGACGTGACCTTCTACACAGAGTTGAAACATGACGAGGTCTTGAAGAGGGTGAGAGAAGTGGGAGGAGATAAACCGATGGCCCATTATGAAGTTTCCAGCCTTGCAAGGAGCAACTTCAGGGTGGTGACAGTAAACATCTACAACCCGCATGTGAAGGATGAGGAGGTGAGGGCATTCCTCGGGAGGTATATGGACAAGGTGTCCTCAGCAAGGCTCCTCAGGGACTCCCTGGGCTTCTGGAATGGGAGGAGGGGATTCCAGGCTTTGCTCAGGGAGGACCCTAAGGGTTTGGGTGGCTTCCTCCATCCTCCTGCAATGTTCTCCCTGGGGGCTGACAGGGGGACGTTATTTTACGCCCGTCAGCCTCCTTTCTGCAGGCGCTGTATGGCCTACGGTCATACCGTGGCCTCGTGCAGCACTAGGAAGTGCAGATTCTGCGGATCGGGTGAGCACGAGGCCAGGGACTGTGACGAGCCCAAGGCGTGCCACGGGTGTGGCTCGTCTGCGCACCTTTGGCGGGAATGCCCGGCTCGTCACAGGTCATACGCGTCTGCAGCTGGAGGGAGAGCAGGGGATGGGGGAAGAGGAGGAAAAGAAAACCAGGAAACCGGAGCGTGCCCAGATGGACAGACACCAAGGGAGGAGACGGCGGCCCCGAGAGGAGAGGGGCAGAGGAGAGAGAAGGTCGGAGAAGATGGGGAGAAGGGGAAGGAAGAGGACGGAGTCAAGGGAGCGGCGAGGAAGGAGACGGCGACAGCAGTGGGAGAGGAGGTGGAGAAGGACAAGAAGGAAGGCCCAGAGGGGGATTTGGAGAGGGGGGAAGGTGGGAAGGAGTGGGGGGACAGTGAAATGTCGAGTGCCCTGGTGGAGTAGATGAGGGGCATGGTAGAGAAGCTGGCGGGGAGGGGGGGCGATGTCTCTCTTTTGCCGCCAACACCGAAGAGGAAAGCGAAGAGGAGCTACAAGGAAGGCAAGAAGGAGAGCGGGGGGGAGGGTGAGGCCAAGAGAGCAATGGGGGAAAAGGGGGGTAAGGCGGGAGATGCCCCAGAAACCTCATTGGCTTCCCTGGACTCTGGTCTGCTGGGGGAACTGGATAACCCAGGTGGGGCTCAGGAGAGGCCGCCTGGGGAGTCGCAGCCCCCTTTCAGTGATACAGGGCCCCTTTTTTTCTGCCCAGTAAGCAGTGGGGAAGGGGAAATGGAGGAGTTGGGTGACCAATCCGGGGTGCAGGGCACTCGGGTGCCCAACACCATTCCCGCATCCTGGATTGGGGAGATGGAGGAAGAGGGGGCGACGCCAGGAGAGGAGAGGACGTCCCCGCTGGATGAGATAGAGCAGGGGAGCATCGGGTGAGCCTCCTCTTTTATTTTTGTGTTTTG
Source organism: Salmo trutta (assembly GCF_901001165.1). Taxonomy (NCBI): domain Eukaryota; kingdom Metazoa; phylum Chordata; class Actinopteri; order Salmoniformes; family Salmonidae; genus Salmo; species Salmo trutta. Next base: position 3,547,422 of record NC_042980.1, on the reverse strand, counting down.
GGGGTGAAGGTTTCTTTGTTTTTATTTTATAATGAATATTTCTGTTACTTTTCTTAGTTTAAATGTAAGGGGTTTAAGGGATTTTGTTAAAAGGAGGGCGGTTTTTAGTTATTTAGAGGGTGTGGGGTTTGATTTCTGTTTTTTACAGGAGGTTCACCTGAGGGATGGAGGGGACGTAAATAGATTTAGGAAGGAGTGGGATAAGGGAGAATCGTATTGGGGTATAGGCGGGGTGCACTCAACAGGAGTAGGGATTTTGTGTGGTAATAGGGAGGTTAAAATAGAGAGCACTTTTTGCATAATGCAAGGGAGGGCGTTGGGGTTAGATGTAACATATAGGGAGGGTAGATATAGATTAATTGGGGTGTATGGGCCACAGGTGGCGGCAGACAGGAGGGAGATGGTGGACTGTCTGGCGCCTCTGTGTGTCACAAATAGGCACTTGGTGATAGGAGGGGATTTCAATATAGATTTAGGGTTAGTGGGTGATAGTAGTGCAGGCGCCATCACCGGGCTAATGGCTTGCCATGGTCTGGTTGATGGAGGTCTGCACTCTACTCCGACAATGGCTGGTCCCACATGGCGCAACTCTCGGGGGGTTGCGCGGAGGCTCGACTATATTTTCCTATCTAGGTCTTTGGGTCAGTTGTCTGGGCGGCTGTTGCCTGTGTTCTTCTCAGATCACGACGGGGTGCTCCTGCAGGTGGGGTCGCCAGTTTGCCTCTTCGGTAGGGGGTACTGGAAATTAGATAGGGATGTGCTGGAGGAGCAAGCTTTCGTCGCCGCCTTTTTTGGTTTCTTTCGGGGGCTTGAAGGCCTCCGGTCCATGTGCGAGGGGGTGTTAGAGTGGTGGGATTTAGTTAAAGTAAGGATTAGGGCCTTTATAATAGGATATTGTAAGAGGACTAAAAGGGAGGAAAGGAGGGAGGTGGATCGTATCCAAAGGTTGATTGAACTCGAGTACGAGGCAGGCAACCTCGGCGGGTCGATTGACTGGGAGAGATCCACAGCCCTGAAGGCACAGCTCAGGGAGCTGCAGGAGCGGAAGGCTCGAGCTTTCCTGGAGCGTTCGCATAATGGCTTTTTAGAACATAATGAGACTTGTTCCGCTATGTTCTTTAAGTCGGTTAGGGCCAGACAGAGTAGGAAGATAATGAACGGGGTGAGGAAAGAAGATGGTAGTATAGTGAGAAAACCGGAGGAAATGGTCAGGGTGACAACTGATCATTTCCGAGGTTTATTTAAGGAAAGGGAAATAGATGTAGAGCAGGGAAATGTGTTTTTAGAACACGTGTCCCGGCGATTGCCGGAGGACATTAGAGATGTGATGGAGGCTCAGATCTCCCTAGAGGAGGTTGAGAGTGCTCTCAGGAGGATGGGAAAAGGGAAGGTGCCTGGGATGGATGGGCTGCCGGCCGAGTTTTTACCTCAAGTTTTGGGGTATACTTGGACCAGTGGTCCTCGAAGTCTTGAAGGCCATCCTTGAGACGGGGGTCCCGGGGGGATCAATGGCTGTCGGTGTGCTGTCACTTCTGTATAAGAAGGGGGAAGCAACTGACCTTGGCAACTGGCGGCCGTTGACTATGCTGTGTGTAGACTATAAGCTCTTAGCAAAGGTCTTAGCAGATCGGTTGCGCACAGCCCTTCCCTACGTCGTCCACGAGGATCAGACGTGTGGGGTAGAGGGACGCTCTATTAGGTGGAACCTACAGTTGATCAGGGACTCCATCGCTTGGGTAGAAGATAGGGGGCTGCCTTTAATGGTAGCAGCGCTAGATCAGGCGAAAGCCTTTGATCGCGTGAATAGATCCTTTCTATTCAGGGTGTTAGGTAGATTAGGATTTGGGGAAAAGTTTATAGGATGGATCCGTACTTTATATGTCGGGGCGGGGTGCCGGGTTAGCGTTAACAGTCACTTAGGTGACGTTTTTGACCTCTCGTCTGGGGTCAGGCAGGGATGCCCGCTCTCGGCTCTCCTCTTCGTTCTGTACATGGAGCCTCTGGGGGCTGCCATTAGGGCAGACACAGGGGTGGAGGGCTTGCTGATACCTGGAAGTGGCGGTCTCCGTGTCAAGTTGACACAGTACGCCGACGACACCTCCTTGCTGCTTTGCAAGGACTCGTGCCTGACAAGGTCCCTTGCCATCATTGGGGACTTCACCCGAGCGTCGGGAGCGGTTCTTAACCACGCGAAGTCTTCCGTTAAGTTTTTCGGAAGATGGAGTGGTAGGACGGATGTGCCCGGAGGGTTATCTCTCTGTAACGGGCCCTGAGGATACTTGTGGTCCATTTTGAGACCTCCGGTTCAGCGACGCTGAACTGGAACATGGGCATCGCAGTGGTACAGAGGAAGCTAGCAATGTGGAGGGCTAGGTCTTTCTCCTTTTTGGGCAAGGTCCTGGTTCTCAAGGTGGATGTATTGCCATCTCTATTGTACTTGGCGTACATCTACCCATTGCCGGCTTGTCTGATTAGGCCTCTAGTGAGGCTAGTGTTTCAGTTCATGTGGGGTGGCAGGTACGAGTGGGTCGCCAGGGCACGCATGATCTGTCCCATCGGGGAGGGAGGTAGGGGGTACCACATCTCCCCCTCAAGCTGGACGCAATTTTTGTTTCTTTTCTGTTAGCGGAGCTTGCTCAGCCAGTACTACACCCGTCCGGTTACTTCCTGCGGGTGTTCTTCTCGTATCAGGCGAGAAGCGTAATGGTGTGGTCTAACACGGGTCCTCGGGCGGAACAGCTGCCGTGGCACTTTGGCCATGCGGCCAAGTGGCTGAGTGCGCACCCCGAGGTTGAAGTCGCCCGAGTAGGTTTAGATCACAGGCACCTGTACAAGGAGGTCAGACGGGCAGTAAGTCCAGCACCTGTGGTTGGCATCCCGGCAGTGGTCTGGGAAGGAGTGCAGGCGCGGGGTCTGGACAACAGGCTCAAGGACCTGAATTGGTTGAGCCTCCACAAGTGTTTGCCGGTACGCTCCACCATGTACCGGCATATCTTGGCGCGATCCCCCACCTGCCCAAGACTTTCTTGTGGCATGGAGGAGACTGTGCGCCATGTCTTTTGGGACTGTGCCATTGCCGGAGTAGTATGGGCGAAGGCACGGGTGTTGTTAGGAAGGGTTAGAGGGGATTTTGTTTTGACGTGGGCTAGGTTAGAGAGAGGTGTAAGGGGAGCGAGGGGAACGGATAGGGATAGGTTTCTGCTCTGGCTTCTCATGATCCTCTTTAAGCGGGGGCTGTGGGAAGCCAGGCAGCTAGCCTGTTTGGGCTAGGGGGCAGTATTGAGAATTTTGGAAAAAATATGTGCCCATTTTTACCTGCCTCCTACACCAACTCAGAAGCTAGAATATGCATATTATTGTTCAGGTTTGGATAGAAAACACTCTGAATTTTCTAAAACAGTTTGAATGGTGTCTGTAAGTATAACAAAACTCATATTGCAGGCAAAAACCTGTGAAAAATAGATTTAAAAAAAAATGTGAATTTTGTGACTGTACTATTTAGTGTCATTGTTTTATAGATACCATAGTGAGAAAGGATTCAGTTCGCAACTCCTACGGCTTCCACTAGATGTCAACGATCTTTATAAAGTTGTTTGGATCATCTGTGATGAATACAGACCGAATTAGAATGCAGGGAAGTTGACACGTCATCACTTCATTTTTTGCACCTGCGCATAAATCTGAGAAGAGTGTGTTTGTCATAATCGTTTATCTAGACACTTGATAGGTTGTGTGAAAATATTACTGATGTTTACTGATGTTTCACGTTAAAAATGGACCAAAAGATTAATGCTAAACAACGTTTGACTTGTTTGAACGAACGTAAATAGATTATTTACTCGGTTTTTTTTAGCTTTTCGGCGTGACTTTACACCCCCCCCACCACGTTTTGTGGGAGCCTACTGAACGCTAACTATTTGGTGTTATTTGGACATAAATTATGAACTTTGTCAAAAGAAACCACATTTGTTCTGGACCTGGGATCCCTGGCAGTGCCTTCTGATGGAGATAATCAAAAGGTAAGGGGATATTTACAATGTTATTATCGATATTAGATGATGCTAACTGTATAGCTTAGCTTATTGTTCTTAGCATAGTACCCCGTTTATTTCAAAATGTGATTTCCCAGTAAAGTTATTTTGAGATCTGGCCATTCGGTAGCAATTACGAGATGATAATATATTATTCTTTGAATGACAATATTATAATTTACCAATGTTTTCGAATAGTAATTCCGTGATTTGTAATGCTGGATTCACTGGGAGCATTCGAGCCGAAAAAAATTCTGAATTTCACCGCGACTGTAAATGCTGTTTTTGGATATAAATATGAACTTGATGGAACAAAAAATGCATGTATTGTATAACATAATGTCCTATGAGTGTCATCTGATGCAGATTGTCAAAGGTAAGTGCATAATTCTAGCTAGTTTTCTGTCTGTTGATGCCCTTCTTTGAATTGGCTAAACATTACACACAGCTATTGTCAATGTACTCTCCTAACATAACCTAACTTTATGCATTCTCCGTAAAGCCTCTTTGAAAATCGGACAGCGTGGTTAGATTTAGGAGATGTGTATCTTTCAAATGGAGGAAAATAGTTGATTATTTGAGTATTTGAAATGATTATTCTTGCAGTTTTGAATTACCCGCCATGGTCACATGACAATGAATCCCAATACCGGGATAAGATCGGGATAAGATCCCCAACAGGTTTCAAGACAGGGAATGATTGGGGGGTGGAAGGAATAGTGAGGAGGGTGGAAGGAGATTTGAGAGGGAGGATGAAGAGGGAGGAGAGGAAGTGGGGGCAGCACGCTGCCCGGGAAAGGTGGAAAGGGGGTTTAGGGCTGGGGTTATTTTAGATTAGGGACGGGAAGATAGGGAAAGGTAGTGTTTAGGATGACGGGGAGGGATGATGCTCCCCTGAGTTTTTGTTTGGGTTTTCGTTTGTTTTTAGAACTAAAAATACCATGATTAATTTAGTTTGAATGAAAATTTTGATTTGTATGGTATGAATGGTATTGATTGTAATAAATTCTTTTTTCAAAAAAATCTAAAAAAATCTGTTCTTATCAGTTTAATATCTGATACGTCCCCAATCGGGGGACTACATATTAAATGGATTTTTCGAACAGGGAGTCTGAAATGGGGCATGCTCCGTCCGCTCCACGCATCGACCCGGTATTGCAGTACCTCCGGGAACGGTGCAACACTTTTCTCCCATTGTCAAGGAAAAAGAAATACACAAAGCTATGTAAAACAGCTAGCAGAAGAAGAGAAGGAATGAAAAAAGAAGAATCATCCAAACTGAAACAAGGGCGAAGCCCCCTTCATGGGGTCCCCCGTTTTCCCGCCATTTTACTTAAAAAAAAAAAAAACATTGGCCAGGATTGTGTGTGTGTGTGTGTGTGTGTGTGTGTCTCTGTGTGTGTGTGTGTCTGTCTGTCTGTCTCTGTTTTTGACCCCCCCAAAAAATACAATCACTTCACCAGGATTCTGTCTGTCTGTCTGTCTGTCTGTCTGTCTCTCTCTGTTTTTGACCCCCCAAAAAATACAATCACTTCACCAGGATTGTCTGTCTGTCTGTCTGTCTGTCTGTCTGTCTGTCTGTCTGTCTGTCTGTCTGTCTGTCTGTCTGTCTCTGTTTTTGACCCCCCCAAAAAATACAATCACTTCACCAGGATTGTCTGTCTGTCTGTGAATTTTTACCCACAGCCCTCAAACTTGGAAGAGTGGGTTCGGGAACCACCCGCGGGCACCCGGCCTAGAGTGCACAGTGTGTGTCTCGGGCCCCGACCTCTGACTTCCATACGACTCTGGTTTCTCTTCATTACGCACAAGCCTTTCGCCTTTTACTAAAGACTTCCGTGGAGAGGAACACTTACGAGTTCAACATATTTTTGGAAGGGCTTTGCTTCTGGCAGAGCCCGGTATCTTGTTTCAAGAGAAATTGACAGAGATGACGCCGAGACTTTTTGCTCAGGCGTTTGACTTGAAGCCGGCTGACCGACCGACCGACCGGCGTATTTTTCCACTCAAAGTAGTCGCTCGGGCAATTGAGTTCAAGCCCGACGACGACTGACGTGTTTTCCGGGCTTTGAACAAATAGTCGCACTAGGCTTAAAGAGCTAGTGACTTAAAGACGCATTAGCGACTTGTTAAAAAAAACACCCGCCTGTCACCAGGGAAGCGTCGGGTGGGGAGGAGACAACTTTTGCCAAACCGCTGAGGTCTGCCGAGACCCCCGGGGGCCCGGCGGGTGCAGGGGTCAATTTGTGGGTTATCGCTTCTCGGCCTTTTGGCTCAGATCAAGTGTAGTTACCTTGCCAGTGCTGCACTTGATCAGAGAAGCGATCACAGGCCGGAGGGCGCCCGGGAAAATTGTGCTATTTATTTTTGTTAAATCATCATTTATTGTCATTATTGTTGTTTTTTGTCTCACCTTTGTTTATTCTTTGTCCTGGGTTAGGTGGTGGTCTTGGTGGTGGACTACAGGTGCACCAGCACCTGTAGGGTGAGTTTAAAGGCCCTCTGGTCCTTTTTCTTTAGTTATTAAATTTATTTTGTGTTTTCCCCTGCTTGTCCTGTTTTGCATCTCTCCTCCCCCGTGTATCCTATAGTCCCCTCCTTAGCTCCTCCCATTGTCTTCAGTTGTGTGTTGTCTGCTAGCTGGGGTGGCTTTCTGGCTTGTCGGCCTGCTAGCTTTAGCTTAGCCTGGTCTGCAAGCCTCCTGGCCCCTTAGGCGTGGCAGGCATTGTTTGACTGTTTTTTCTTTGTTCCCATCCACCTTGTACCCTTAGTTTATCCCCCAAATTTCCTTTTGTTCAGTTTCTTGTTGTTTGTGTTGCCAACTGGGGGACATTTTGCTAGCTAGCCTGCTGGCTGGTTAGCCTAGCCTGGCCGGCTGGTGAGGCCTGCTAGCCTTCTTGTCCCTCATGTTTGGTAGGTGTTGTTTAGTCAGTTTGTCCTTTTGTTGTTGTCATCCCTTCACTTCCCTTTTACTTTAATTAATTTGTTTTGTTAGTCTTACCCCCTAGGTTGTCTTCCCTCTTGGTTTGTGTGCCTTGTTGGTTTTTTGTTTTGAGGCCTCTTGGCTGGTGGGCCTGCCAGCTGGTAGGCCTAGCCTGGCCTGCTGGTGTGGCCTGCTAGCATTCTAGCCTTTAGTTTGTTTGTGTGGTTTATTTTTGTCTCTCCCTTTTGTGCCCTCCCCCCTGTGGAAAATATAAAACCAAAAAATTCCCCTCCTAGTGTCCTTTCCCATTGTCAATAAGATTAGTTTGGTGCTGTGCTAGATAGTTTGTTGTGTGTTCCGTGGTGCTGGTAGGCCCTGTTAGCTTAGTCTACCTGAGCCTGCCAGCTCCCTCGGTTGTCTTTCACTCCTTCCCTTTTTCCCAACACCCTCTCCCTCCCCCCGCCCCCCTTCCTTCCTTTCCCCTCCCCTTTTCCCCTTCCCCCCCCCCCCTTTTCACTGGTGTTGGGCTGTAAAGGGAGTGGGCCTCCATCATGTCAGCAGCACAGGTTGGCATGAGGAGGCACCATGCAGTGCGCCTCCTTTTAAAGGAGAAGGGAGGGAAAATAATGGAGTTATCCCGATTGGATTTCTCCAGAAAATTCCTCCAGAAAGAGCTCGGTTTCCACCCCGCGCAGGTAAACTGCATCTTAGCCCTTCCCTATGGGAAGGGCTTCAATGTCAGCTTTGCCAACGCCAGCTTCCTGCGGGAGTTCTGGGGGCAACTCCAGAACTCCCTGAACATCCAGGGGTCCCTCACAGCAATGTTTGCGGTGACCAAGCTGACGGATAATAGCATTAAAACCGTTATTATCCGTATGTATAACGAAACCGTACAGCCGGAGGACGTTGCAGTATGGCTGGGCAGGTACTGCAATGTGAAGGGGCCCTTGGTCCAGGTGAAGGATCCCGATGGGATCTGGACAGGGGCCTGGAGGGTTACTGTCCAGCAGAGGGAGGACCCTGGGGGCTATGGTGGGTTGAAAGCCATCCCATCCACCATAGTCCTCGGAGAGAATAGGGGCCATGTTCACTACCAGGACCAGCCTAAGCTGTGCCGTAAGTGTGGTGAACATGGCTATCTCGCAGAGGCCTGTAAAAAGGTCGTCTGCATGAAGTGCCGGGAGGTGGGCCACCGCTACGAGGAGTGCACGAACGGAAGGTCGTGCAACCTCTGTGGCGAGCGGTCCCACCTCATCCGCGGCTGCCCCTTCTCCTGGGCCAATAAGGTCAGGGCCGAGAGGAGGGAGACGGCGGCCGCGGACCGGGCTTCTGAGCGCCAAGGGGAGGGAACGGCAGTTGCCGAGGAGGTGGTGGTGGAGCCGGTGGTGGTTGAGGAGGTAGTGGTGGAGCCGGTGGTAGTGGAGGGCGCGGAAGGTGCAGTGGTGGAAAAAGTGGGAGGAGAGGACAAACCCCCCTCCCCCCCAATCCCCCTGCCCCAGATTAATGTGACCCCTGAAGGAGAAAGGGCCGAGAAAGACGGCCCCGGAGAGGTCTTGAGTGAGAACTCCCCAAGTGGGTCAGACAGTATGGAGACTGTGTCAGAGAAAGCTGTGGAGACAGCGTCAGGAGATACGGGAGAGGGAGTGGAGATTCTGGAAGAACACCTCCCCCCACGAAAAAGAAATGCTGAGGAGCTCTCCGACCCCGAACAAGGCGATGAAAAAAAGGGCAAATTGGAATGGGAGAGCTCCCAGGGGGAGGAAGAACCCAGAACCTTCCCTCCCAACTCCCCCAACACAATCTCCTTTTTAAGTCCTGTTTTAACCTCCTCTCCCTGCCATCCCCCGTTACCCCGGCGGGAGAGAGAGGAAGCACTAGACAAGTAACCCCCTTTTAACTGTTTAAATGCCTTTTCTTTTAAGCACTGTTTTTACTCACCCCTCTTATGGCTTTTAACATCACCACCATAAATGTGAGAAGCATAAAAACAGAAAGAAGAGCACAGTCGGTTTTATCCTTTTTAGAAAGGTTTAATTCAGATGTGTTTTTATTACAGGAGTGTGGTCTACCCTTTTTATCCTCTTATAGGAAATGGGAGGACAAGTGGCAGCATGGGCCCTCCATTTGGAGTGGCTCAAATTTTAATAAAAACGACGGTGTTGCCATTTTAATCAAGACCCCACAGGTGGTGGTGAGGGGGAGCACGGTGGTGGTAGGTGGGCGTGCTCTTTTAGCCAATTGTACTTTTATGGGGAGAGATTTTAACATGCTAAATGTGTATGGTTTTAACGACAAACATGACCGGTGCGCACTTTTAGAAGACTTGCAGTCCCACCTGCTAGGGAGGGATCCTCTAGTCGTGGGTGGGGATTTTAATTGTGTTTTAAGTAGAGCAGACAGGAGAGGGGCGGGAGAGGATTTTAAGGTAGATAGGTCAAGTGTTTTATTGCAAGGGCTGTGCAGGGATTTTAAACTGACCGACTGTTTTAAAACCCTGCATCCAAGAGAGGAGGGCTTCACCTGGACCAGTGGTGACGGCACCAGAGCCTCTCGCATTGACTATCTGTTTACCCGGGACTGCCCCCCAACTGATGCTAGAATAACCCCTGCCTTTTTCTCAGATCACGTAATGCTGACGTGCACCCTTTCACTAACTTCGGGTGTGACTGTGGGAAGAGGGCCCTGGAAATTGAACTGTTCCCTTTTAGAAGATGATAGAGTAGTTAGCCAGTACAGGGAGCAGTTCAGCCAGTGGCAGACGCTACAGGACTTCTTTGACACACGAGCACAATGGTGGGAAATGGTGAAGGGTAGGACGAGGACTTTCTTTAGAGAGATAGGAAAGAAGAAAAGTAAAGAAAAAGATAGATGCATGGTGGGACTGCAAAAGCGACTGGAAAGGTATTTTAATCTAGGCCAACAGGGCTTTGATTTTAACCACGAAATTAAATTAGTTAAAAAGGAAATGGCACTTTTAGCAGAACAAAAAAGCAAAGGGGTTATTTTAAGAAGCAAGGAAAGGGAACTAGAAGAGGGGGAGAAGTGCACAAGGTACTTTTTTAAGAAAATAGTTAGTAAGGGTAGGTTAATGACAGGTTTAAAAAATAAAGATGGGCTTTTAAAAACAGACACAGAAGGAATGGAAAAAGTAGTCGAGGATTTTTATGGGGAACTGTTTGGGGTAAAAGATGTATGCGAGGAAACAATGGGGGACGTTTTAACATACATTGACAAGACCTTACCCAACACAGACGACCTGACAAAAGACTTGACGAGGACAGAAATTGACCAAGGACTGAAGCATTTTAAGAGGGGTAAGTCACCGGGGGAGGACGGCCTCCCCTTGGAGTTTTATCTGACCTTTTGGGATGTTTTAGCCGACGAACTTTTGACTGTTTTTACTGACTTTGAACACCTTGACAGACTACCTGACAGTTTTAGAGTGGGGATCGTGACTCTTTTATATAAGAAAAACGACAGGACAGACCTAAAGAACTGGAGACCGATAACCCTTTTAAATTTTGATTGTAAACTTTTTACCAAGGTTTTAACACTCAGAATGTCTTCTGTTTTAGGGGAGGTGATCCACCCGGATCAAACCTGTGCCATTCCCGGAAGGAAGATCACGGACAGCCTGATACTGATCCGAGATGCCATCTGTTATGCGAGAGACAGAAATATGCGGCTTGTAGTCCTAAATTTAGATTTTGAAAAAGCCTTTGATCGGGTCTCGCACCAGTACCTCTTTAAGGTACTGCAAAAAATGGGTTTCCCGGACAGGTTTTTAGCTTGGGTGGGACTGCTGTACGGCGACATCACCAGCAAAATCCTTGTAAATGGGCATCTGTCAAAGGCAGTGGGAGTACACTGCGGCGTCCGTCAGGGCTGTCCGTTATCTCCTCTTCTGTTTGTGGCCTGTATTGAACCACTGGCACAGGTCTTGAGAAGGGACCAACGGATCAGTGGGGTGGGTATCCCGGGGAGTGGGGGGATGACCGCCAAGTGCGTATTTTACATGGACGACGTCAACATTTTATGCACCGACCTTTTATCCGTCGACAGGACCCTGGACAGGACTGACTGGTACGGACGAGCCTCTGGGGCGAGACTGAACAGAGACAAGACAGAGGCCCAATTTTTCGGACCGTGGGCAGACCCAGACTTGACCAGACTACCACTGACGGTTAAAACGACGGACATAAGGGTACTGGGGGTAAAGTTTGACCAGGAGGGAGGAGGGAGCGGAAATTGGAGTGGGATCCTGGGGACAGTAAGACAGAGACTGGGTTTTTGGGAACTACGACAGCTGACTTTTGAGGGCAAGGTTTTAATCATTAAAGCAGTGATTTTACCTGTGCTTTTATTAATCAGTTCTGTTTTTATCCCCCCTAGGAGAACTCTTTTAGCCCTGGAGCGGATGCTGTTTTACTTCTTGTGGGGGAGCAAGTGGGAGAGGCTGAGGAGGGAGGTGGTCAAGAGGCCCAGGTCCAAGGGGGGGAAAGGCTTGCCTGACCTCTACTTGTTCCTGGGCAGCCGCTACACAGCGTTACACCTCACTCTGGCCACCTCCCTGGCCACCAATAAGACTCAGGCCCTCGCACGGTTCTGGCTGGGATCTTACCTCAGGACTCTGAGGCTGATCCCAGTCGACCTGCGAGCCCCAGTCTCTTTCCTGCTTCCCACACACTACGCCCAGCTCCAGAAGTTTTTAAGACATTTTAAATTGGAAAAAGAAGCAGTCACAGTTTTAACTAAACATCGCTCTCTTCTCTCTCTTGTGCAGGACCGGGAACCAGTGTGTCCAGTGCGCGGGCTTGCTATAGGCGAGCCCACAACGGTTTGGCGTAATGTGGCCCATCCTGCTCTCCTGAATCAGCACCGGGACCTGTCCTGGATGGTCGCCCACGAGATCCTCCCGGTCAGGGCCGTTATGCACTCCCGGGGCATGGTGAGGACATCCGCATGCCCCCGACCAGGCTGTGGCCAAGAAGAGTCGGTGAGGCACTTGCTCTGGGAGTGCAGAGCCGCTAGGGACCTGTGGAAGGAAGTAGGCCCCCTGATCTCCTCGTGTCTGCCAGCAGGGGAGGACCTAACGCCCCAGCTCGTGCTGTATGGGGTGGGCCGAAGGCCCATTCCATCAAAGGCCTTCACCAAGCTCTGGCCCACCCTCACGTGTCTGAAGGCAGCACTGTGGTCCTCCCGCAACCTGCTGGTAGCGAAACAGGTCGACACCACCCCCCAGGCAGTGGCCATGGTAGCCACAGAGGCCCTGGGGTGGTACAGAAGGAAGGGGGCCTCGACCCCAGGCGAAGGGTCCCCCACAACACCCAAGGTCCCTGCGGCCACGGCCTGACAGCGCTGCGGCGCCTAGGGCGATGCACCTAGGGGAGGCATCTCCTCTGGGCCCCGAAGGACGGGACGATGATTGATTCGGAAGAGCAGGAGGAGGCAAGTTTGATAAGGACTCACCCCGCTCCTGTACAAAGGACCGAAGACAGCCTTTTAGCAAGTGACTTTTTAACATGTTTTTCATGTCTTAAAAATGTTTTACCTTGTTAAATCATTTGTACACATTTTAAATGGCTTTTACAGATTTGATGTTTTCCACAATGAAAAGTACTTTTAATCATGGTTGTTTTTATTGGTTTTAACAACATGTACTTTTTTACAAATTTAAATGTAATCTTCAAATGCTGTGTTTTATGCGTTCATGCCGTTTTTATGTGTATAAAATGATGTACAAATATATGTGAGCTGTCCTTAAAGGAATTGTGATAATAAAAACTTTTCCCCAAAAAAAAAAAAAAAAAAATCTGTTCTTATCAGTTTAATATCTGATACGTCCCCCATCGGGGGACTACATATTAAATGGATTTTTCGAACAGGGAGTCGGAAATGGGGCTTGCTCCGTCCGCTCCACGCATCGACCCGGTATTGCAGTACCTCCGGGAACGGTGCAACACTTTTCTCTCATTGTCAAGGAAAAAGAAATACACAAAGCTATGTAAAACAGCTAGCAGAAGAAGAGAAGGAATGAAAAAAGAAGAATCATCCAAACTGAAACAAGGGCGAAGCCCCCTTCATGGGGTCCCCCGTTTTCCCGCAATTTTACTTGAAATTTTTAAAAAAAAATAAATAAAAATACATTGGTCAGGATTGTGTCCGTGTGTATGTGTGTGTGTCTCTGTGTGTGTGTGTGTGTGTGTGTGTGTGTGTGTCTCTGTGTGTGTGTGTGTGTGTCTCTGTGTGTGTGTGTGTCTGTGTGTGTGTGTGTCTCTGTGTGTGTGTGTGTCTGTCTGTCTGTCTGTCTGTCTGTCTGTCTGTCTGTCTGTCTGTCTGTCTGTCTGTCTGTCTGTCTGTCTGTCTGTCTGTCTGTCTGTGCAATTGAGTTCAAGCCCGACGACGACTGGCGTGTTTTCCGGGCTTTGAACAAATAGTCGCACTAGGCTTAACCTGTTTGGAATAGGGGGCAGTATTGAGAATTTTGGAAAAAATATGTTCCCATTTTTAACTGCCTCCTACACCAACTCAGAAGCTAGAATATGCATATTATTGTTCAGGTTTGGATAGAAAACACTCTGAATTTTCTAAAACTGTTTGAATGGTGTCTGTGAGTATAACAGAACTCCTATGGCAGGCAAAAACCTGACAAGGTTTCAAGCAGGAAGTACCCTGTCTGACAAGGAGTCGTGCGTCTTGCATCTTTTTATTGAAAAGTAAGGATCTTAGCTGTAACGTGACAATTCCCAGGGCTCCAATAGGCTCTCAGAACCCGCGAAAAACCTGAAGGTTTACGAGGGAGCCTCAGGCTGAAACACATTATCACCTTTTGTAAGTGGCTGCTCAGAGGACCTTTGAATGAGGCACGTGCACGATTCGCTCCTGAGGATAAATTTATTCGGCTTTTTAGGCTCAATGCATATTCCCAGTCGGAATATTATCACTTATCTACGAGATAAATGGCATAAAAATTGGTTTTAAACAGCGGTTGACATGCTTCGAAGTACGGTAATGGAATATTTAGACATTTTTTGTCATGCCAATGCGCCATGCGCGACACCGTGATGAAGCATTCTGATAGTGTCTAGAACTCACGAACAAAACGTCGCTGTTTGGATATAACGATGGATTATTTGGGACCAAACCAACATTTGTTATTGAAGTAGAAGTCCTGGCAGTGTATTCTGATGAAGAACAAGCAAGGTAAGAACATTTTTCTTATAGGAAATGTGATTTTGGTGGAGGCTGACATGGGTGGGTATCTAAATAGCTAGCCCTGTGATGCCGGGCTATGTACTTAGATTATTGCAAAATGTGCTTCATCCGAAAAGCTATTTTAAAATCGGACATCGAGTGCATAGAGGAGTAATGTATCTATAATTCTTAAAATAATTGTTATGCTTTTTGTGAACTTTTATCGTGAGTAATTTAGCAAACTGTTAGTAAATTCCCCGGAAGTTTGCGGGGGTTATGCTTTTTCTGAACGTCACATGCTAATGTAAAAAGCTGTTTTTTGATATAAATATGAACTTGATTGAACAGACATGCATGTATTGTATAACACAATGTCCTAGGTGTGTCATCTGATGAAGATCATAAAAGGTTAGTGCTGCATTTAGCTGTGGTTTGGGTTTATGTGACATGATATGCTAGCTTGAAAAATGGGTGTCTGATTTTTTCTGGCTGGGCACTCTGCTGACATAATCTAATGTTTTGCTTTCGTTGTAAAGCCTTTTTGAAATCGGACAGTGGGGTTAGATGAACGAGATTCTTGTCTTTAAATAGCTGTAAAATAGTCATATGTTTGAGAAATTGAAGTAATAGTATTTCTAACGATTCAAAAATCGCGCCACTGGATTTCAGTGGCTGTTACGTAGGTGGGATGAGTTCGTCCCACATACCCTAGAGAGGTTAACAAACTACAGTTTTGGCAAGTCGGTTAGGACATCTACTTTCTGCATGACACAAGTAATTTTTCCAACAATAGTTTACAGACAGATTATTTCACTTATAATTCACTGTACCACAATTCCAGTGGGTCAGAAGTTTACATACACTACGTTGACTGTAGCTTTAAGCGGCTTGGAAAATTCCAGAAAATTATGTCATGACTTTAGAAGATTCTGATATGCTAATTGACATCGTTTGAGTCAATTGGTGGTGTACCTGTGGATGTATTTCAAGGCCTACTTACAATCTTTGCTTGACATCATGGGAAAATTAAAAGAAATCAGCCAAGAACTCAGAAACAAAATTGTAGACCTCCACAAGTCTGGTTCATCCTTGCGAGCAATTTCCAAATGCCTGAAGGTACCACGTTCATCTGTAAAAACACCATGGGACCAAGCAGCCGAGATGAACGTACTTTGGTGCGAAAAGTGCAAATCAATCCCAGATTCTGTAGGAAACAGGTACAAAATCATCTATATCCACAGTAAAACGAGTCCTATATCAACCTAACCTGAAAGGCCGCTCAGCAAGGAAGAAGCCACCACTCCAAAACAGCCATAAAAAAGCTAGACTATGGTTTGCAACTGCACATGGGGACAAAGATTGTAATTTTTTGAGAATTGTCCTCTGGTCTGAAGAAACAAAAATAGAACAGTTTGGCCATAATGACGATCGTTATCTTTGGAGGAAAAAAGGGGGAGGCTTGCAAGCCCAAAGAACACCATCCCAACTGTGAAGCACGGGGGTGGCAGCATCATGTTGTGGGGGTGCTTTGCTGCTTTAGGAATTGGTGCACTTCACAAAATAGATGGCGTCATGAAGAGGAAAATTACTTGGATATATTGAAGCAACAGCTGAAGACATCAGTCAGGAAGTTAAAGCTTGGTCAGAAATGGGTCTTCCAAATGGACAATGACCCCAAGTATAGTTCCAAAGTTGTGGCAAAATGGCTTAAGGACAACAAAGTCAAGGTATTGGAGTGGCCATCACAAAGCCCTCCCCATAATCCTATATAAAATTTGTGGGCAGAACTGAAAAAGCATGTGCGAGCAAGGAGGCCTACAAACCTGACTCAGTTCCACCAGCTCTGTCAGGAGAAATGGGCCAAAATGTACCCAACTTTGTGGGAAGCTTGTGAAAGGCTACCCAAGTTAAACAATTTAAAGGCAATGCTACCAAATACTAATTGAGTGTATGTAAACTTCTGACCCACTGGGAATGTGATGAAAGAAATAAAAGCTGAAATGAATCTATTTTTTCTGACATTTCACATTCTTAAAATAAAGTGGTGATCCTAACTGACCAAAGACAGGCTAGGATTAGGATTAAATGTCAGAAAGTGAAAAACTGGGTTTACATATATTTGCCTAAGTTGTATGTAAACTTCCAACTTCAACTGTACTCATTTGCCAAAACAGCAGCTTCAGATGCAGTCCGTATGATGGAAACAAACATCACACTCCTACTCATGGTGAGCGTTATGTCAATATTAATGAGACTAAGACATATGGAAAAGTTAGACCAGACAGTAAGCCTACTTTAGGCTGTTATTTTATACCTTCAAGAGACACTGGACTGACAGTATGATGGATGGAGTAAGAAAGCGGTGGATGGATTTGCTTTATTTTAATAATGGTAGGGAGAGGACGTGTGGGGTTGCTATTTTAATTAAGCGGGATAGTGTGCAGCATATTAGGGAAGTGCACACGGGTGAGGGTAGGCTTTTGAATGTTTATGCACCTGAGATTGACCGAGCCGTGATTTTTCAGTCACTTGAGCAACATTGTGTGGGTAACTGTATATTGGTTGGGGGATTTTAACGTTCGTTTGACTAAACTGGACACGTCAAGGAGTACATTGTTGTGCTCTGATCTGTCTAGGCTAGTCTTGCTGGAGGTAATGAATGATCATTGAGTGATGTATGTCAGGGTATACATCCAGGTGAGAGCTTTCTCAAGGAGGCAGGTTGTTTTAAAACGGTCTCAGGCAAAGCCGCATTGATTATTGTTTAGCGGCTGTAAATGTGGTGCAATATGTTCACAAGATTTGGTATGATTTACATTTTTTAAGTGATCACCCCTCTCTTGGGTTCCTGCTGGGTCACAGTGTGCCTACTAGAGGGGGTGGTGTACAGTGTTTGAATGCTGAGCTACTAAAAGAAGAAAAATATATTGATATGAACGCCGATTGTATTAAATGTGTTTTTTGGGATTGT
The DNA here is from genome assembly GCF_901001165.1 of Salmo trutta. Classification (NCBI taxonomy): domain Eukaryota; kingdom Metazoa; phylum Chordata; class Actinopteri; order Salmoniformes; family Salmonidae; genus Salmo; species Salmo trutta. The sequence goes on along the minus strand of NC_042980.1, from coordinate 3,530,303 downwards.
GGTGTGAGGGTCTAAACGAGAAGATTAGAGGGTTGACTATTCAAGACAGAGGAATTTTCTTTTAAAAGAGGGAGCGTATAGCTTTGAATTAACGGCTTGACATTGAGCTGGAAAAAGTTGACACGGTGGAGGGTTATGATGTGGCAGGCTTTATGGAACCTCAGGCTGCTGTACATAACTTTGAAAAGAGTGTATGTATGGGGGCAATGATGGCGATCATGGCTGTAGTGAGGTTTTAGGTTTTATTGATGCTAAATTATCTGATGCTGAACGAAAAATGTTGACATAGATATGACGTTGATGGAGATACGGGAGGCTGTCTTGGCCAGTAATAGGAATAAAAGTCCGGGATCAGATGGGCTGAAAAGTGAGTTTTATCATCGATTTGTGGATATTTTAGCACCTGTATTCTTGGACGTGTATGTGTACATGGGACGGGCACAGGTAGTTCCAGAATCATTGTCCACAAGATTGTTAAATATTATAAAACAAATGGAGTAGGGAGAAGCTGGAAAATTTTAGGCCTTTAAGTTTACGGAATACTGATAAGATTTTGGCAAGGGTTTTCGCTAACTGTGTTAATAAAGTGATGGGAGTATCATATCTGATTCAGACGTACAGTGTTCCTGGGAGGGATATTACTTGTACAATAAGGGATGTTGTTCAACATATGACTGAGGGAAGCATAGTGCTTAGCCTAGATTTGAACAAGAAAACTAACTTGTGAAAGTAGGCATGCAATGTAAATGCATGGAGGGAGGCATAGTGCTTAGCCTAGGTTTGAACAAGAAAACTAACTTGTGAAAGTAGGCATGTAATGTAAATACATGGATGAAGGTAAAATGTGTGTAAGTGTTAAAGGTGCACCTAATCAAAAACAATCAACCAGATCATAAAATAAAATGGTGCTTGTGGAGAGAGAGATGCAGGACTGGGAATCAGGACCTTTTATCACCTAGTTGATCCCAAACCCAGGTGCAACTTGTCACCTTAATAACGACCCAATCAGCTCCTCCTGTCCCCAATCTGCAAATATAAACACAAACAGAGGAGGAGGCAGGGAAACCGAGGGGGTGTAACACCCCATCCAATGAAAATCAGGAACTAACAAAGACCTGAAAACAAAACCCACAACCACACAAATACACCTGGTCAAAAACCATAATAATAAAGGTTCAGATACAAAATACTATAAAAACCATAAAGGTAAGAGGCCCACCGGATGCCCATGGTACCAACCCAACCAAATCACCTGACCCCATCCAACCTCAGAAACCACGGTACCTGGAAGCAATTTAAGAGAAAGAAATGGAGACCAAGTGACAGGAGAGTAGAAGCCAGAGCAACAGGAAGGACAAAATAAACCCGGTACAGACCACCAACCAAAAATGAAAACAAACAACGAAGGCGTCCGAAGATCGACTAAATCGGTGCACGGGAAAGCGCATCAGCCACCACATTATCCACACTTTTTACATGTCGCACATCCAAATGGAACGCCTGCAGGAACAAACACCAGCGCATAATCCTGCGATTTGGGCAAAGCATGGTGTGCAGGAAAGTAAGTGGGTTGTGGTTAGTGTAAAGCACAATAGTGACCACACATATGCTGCAACGCCCAGATTAAAGCAAGGGCCTCCTTCTCCCCCACTGAATAATTAAACTGTTTGTTATTTCTCCCGAAAGTTTAACAGCTAACAGGATGTTCAACACCCCCATCTGCTTGAAGCAACACTACACCTGCCCCTAAGTTACTGGCATCCACATAAAGGCTGAAGGCAGTTCCAATCATGGGGCTGCCAACACAGGGTCAGAGCTAAGAAGCAGTTTCACATTTTCAAAAGCACTCTGACAGCAGGAAGACCAGATTAATTCCAAGATGGCGTAGCAGGCAGACGTCTTTGTCTTTTTGTGTGCCTTGTATATATCTTTTTAAAATATTTTCTTAAACCTCAACTTCTAAATACTCTCCTACAACCCTCCTCACCCAATGTTGCGTGGATCTGTTTTTTTCTAAAGTATTTCTATTTACTTCGGATCTGGAATCCCTCAACTGAAGCTAGCCAGCTAATTTATCCACCTACCTGCTATCAGTCAGCAAACCACTGCTAGCGGTCATCAGTTAAACTTTAGCTCGAAAGCTCTCGCCAGTTCGTACAACGTGACTCAAACCAGAGCATAACGGACCTATTTTTTTCTCTCTATATCCACGGATTCCTACCGCAAACTCTCAACATTTTCATCTGGACCTTCGCAACTAGCTAACTGCAATCCCGGGGGAATACTCCTGGCTAGCGTTTCCATCCCGGAGCAAGCACCAATTTGCCTGAAGCTAGCCCGGCTTGGGCTCCTGGGCTACCACTGAAGCTACAATATCCGGACCTCTTCTACTGCCGGTATGGGGCACGGAACCCCGCCGATCCACTACGACTGGAATACCGGCATAATCTGCCCGAGGATTCCAACAGGCCCCTCAGGTGCAATGTCCGCTGAAGACCAGCAGCTACTTGGAACCCTACTAATCCGCACGAAGAGGCAAAAACAGTCTTACCTCCATCGCGACATCCCCCAAAGGCCCTTCTGCTAACTTGCTAGCCCTGGTCAACTAACTGCTAGCTTGTTAGCACCGGCCTGCTGACTGTCTGAATCTCCGTGTCCCCAGCCAGCCCAACCACTCACTGGACCCATATGTTCACTTGGCTATGCATGCCTCTCTCTAATATCAATATGCCTCGTCCATTACTGTCCTGGTTAGTGATAACTGTCTTATTTCACTGTAGAGCCCCTAGTCCTGATCAATATGCCTTAACCAACCATGTTGTTCCACCTCCTACATATGCAATGACATCATCTGGTTTAAAAGTCTCTAGAGACTATATCTCTCTCATCATTACTCCATGCCTAGGTTTACCTCCAATGCACTCACATCCTACCTTACCTTTGTCTGTACACTATGCCTTGAATCTATGCTATTGTTCCTAGAAACCTGCTCCTTTTACTCTCTGTTCCGAACGTGCTAGACGGCCAGTTCGTATAGCCTTTAGCCGTACCCTTATCCTACTTCTCCTCTGTTCCTCTAGTGATGTGGAGGTTAATCCAGGTCCTGCAGTGCCTAGCTCCACTCCCACTCCCCAGGTGCTCTCATTTGTTGACTTCTGTAACCGTAAAAGCCTTGGTTTCATGCATGTTAACATTAGAAGCCTACTCCCTAAGTTTGTTTTATTCACTGCTTTAGCACACTCTGCCAACCTGGATGTCCTAGCTGTGTCTGAATCCTGGCTTAGGAAAACCACCAAAAACCCTGAAATCTCCATCCTTAAATACACTGCTCAAAAAAATAAAGGGAACACTTAAACAACAATGTAACTCCAAGTCAATCACACTTCTGTGAAATCAAACTGTCCACTTAGGAAGCAACACTGATTGACAATAAATTTCACATGCTGTTGTGCAAATGGAATAGACAACAGGTGGAAATTATAGGCAATTAGCAAGACGCCCCCAATAAAGGAGTGGTTCTGCAGGTGGTGACCACTTCTCAGTTCCTATGCTTCCTGGCTGATGTTTTGGTCACTTTTGAATGCTGGCGGTACTTTCACTCTAGTGGTAGCATGAGACGGAGTCTACAACCCACACAAGTGGCTCAGGTAGTGCAGCTCATCCAGGATGGCACATCAATGCGAGCTGTGGAAAGAAAGTTTGCTGTGTCTGTCAGCGTAGTGTCCAGAGCATGGAGGCGCTACCAGGAGACAGGCCAGTACATCAGGAGACGTGGAGGAGGCCGTAGGAGGGCAACAACCCAGCAGCAGGACCGCTACCTCCGCTTTTGTGCAAGGAGGAGCAGGAGGAGCACTGCCAGAGCCCTGCAAAATAACCTCCAGCAGGCCACAAATAAGCATGTGTCTGCTCAAACAGTCAGAAACAGACTCCATGAGGGTGGTATGAGGGCCCGAGGTCCACAGGTGGGGATTGTGCTTACAGCCCAACACCGTGCAGGACGTTTGGCATTTGCCAGAGAACACCAAGATTGGCAAATTTGCCACTGGCGCCGTGTGCGCTTCAGATGAAAGCAGGTTCACACTGAGCACATGTGACAGACGTGACAGAGTCTGGAGACGCCGTGGAGAACGTTCTGCTGCCTGCAACATCCTCCAGCATGACCGGTTTGGCGTGGCATTTCTTTGGGGGGCCGCACAGCCCTCCACGTGCTCGCCAGAGGTAGCCTGATTGCCATTAGGTACCGAGATGAGATCCTCAGACCCCTTGTGAGACCATATGCTGGTGCGGTTGGCCCTGGGTTCCTCCTAATGCAAGACAATGCTAGACCTCATGTGGCTGGAGTGTGTCAGCAGTTCCTGCAAGAGGAAGGCATTGATGCTATGGACTGGCCCGCCCGTTCCCCAGACCTGAATCCAATTGAGCACATCTGGGACATCATGTCTCGCTCCATCCACCAACGCCACGTTGCACCACAGACTGTCCAGGAGTTGGCGGATGCTTTAGTCCAGGTCTGGGAGGAGATCCCTCAGGAGACCATCCGCCACCTCATCAGGAGCATGCCCAGGCATTGTAGGGAGGTCATACAGGCACGTGGAGGCCACACACACACTACTGAGCCTCATTTTGACATGTTTTAAGGACATTACATCAAAGTTGGATCAGCCTGTAGTGTGGTTTCCCACTTTAAGTTTGAGTGTGACTTCAAATACAGACCTTCATGGGTTGATAAATTGGATTTCCATTGATTATTTTTGTGTGATTTTGTTGTCAGCACATTCAACTATGTAAAGAAAAAAGTATTTCATAAGATTATTTCATTCATTCAGATCTAGGATGTGTTATTTTAGTGTTCCCTTTATTTTTTGGAGCAGTGTATAACATTTTCCGCCAAGATAGAACTTTCAAAGGGGGCGGAGTTGCAATCTACTGCAAAGATAGTAAGACAGAACTCTGCAGGCTATCCAGGTCTGTACCCAAACAATTTGAACTTCTACTTTTAAAAATCCACCTCTCTAAAAACAAGTCTCTCACCGTTGCCGCTTGCTATATAGACCACCCTCTGCCCCCAGCTGTGCTCTGGACACCATATGTGAACTGATTGCCCCAAATCAATCTTCAGAACTCATGCTGCTAGGTGACCTAAACTGGGACATGCTTAACACCCCGGCCATCCTTCAATCTAAACTTGATGCCCTCAATCGCACACAAATTATCAATGAACCTACCAGGTACAACCCCAAATCCGCAAACACGGGCACCCTGATAGATATCATCCTAACTAACTCACCCTCCAAATATACATTTACATTTAAGCCATTTAGCAGACGCTCTTATCCAGAGCGACTTACAAATTACACCTCTGCTGTTTTAAAATCAAGATCTCAGCCCTCATTGCCTGCATCCGTAATGGGCCTGCGACCAAACGACCACCCCTCATCACTGTCAAACGCTCCCTAAAACACTTCTGCGAGCAGGCCTTTCTAATCGACCTGGCCGGGGTATCCTGGAATGACATTGACCTCATCCCGTCAGTAGAGGATGCCTGGTTGTTCTTTAAAAGTGCCTTCTTCACCATCTTAAATAAGCATGCCCCATTCAAAAAATGTAGAACCAGGAATAGATATAGTCCTTGGTTCATTCCAGACCTGTCTGCCCTTGACCAGTACAAAAACATCCTGTGGCGTTCTGCAACTTTTCAGGGAAGTTAGGAACAAATATGCTAAGGCTAGCTTTTTCAAACAGAAATTTGCATCCTGTAGTACAAACTCAAAAAAGTTCTGGGACACTAAAGCCCATGGAGAATAAGAGCATCTCCTCCCAGCTGCCCTGAGGCTAGGAAACACTTACCACCGATAAATCCACTATAATTGAGAATTTAAATAAGCATTTCTCTACGGCTGGCCATGCTTTCCACCTGGCTACCCCTACCCCGGTCAACTGCCAGGCACCCTCCACAGCAACCCGCCAAAGCCCCCACCATTTCTCATTCACCCAAATCCAGATAGCTGATGTTCTGAAAGAGCTGCAAGATCTGGACCCCTACAAATCAGCCGGGCTAGAAAATCTGGACCCTCTCTTTCTAAAATGATGTGCTGAAATTGTTGCAACCCCTATTACTAGCCTGTTCAACCTCTTATCATCTGAGATTCCCAAAGACTGGAAAGCTGCCACGGTCATCCCCTTCTTCAAAGGGGGTGACACTAAACCCAAACTGCTACACACCTATATCTATCCTACCCTGTCTTTCTAAGGTCTTCGAAAGCCAAGTTAACAAACAGATTACCGACCATTTCGAATCCCACCGTACCTTCTCCGCTATGCAATTTGGTTTCAGAGCTGGTCATGGGTGCACCTCAGCCACGCTCAAGGTCCTAAACGACATCATAACTGCCATCGATAAGAGACATTACTGTGCAGCCGTATTCATCGACCTGGCCAAGGCTTTCGACTCTGTCAATCACCACATTCTTTTTGGCAGACTCGACAGCTTTGGTTTCTCAAATGATTGCCTCGCCTGGTTTACCAACTACTTCTCTGATAGAGTTCAGTGTGTCAAATCGGAGGGCCTGTTGTCCGGACCTCTGGCAGTCTCTATGGGGGTGCCACAGGGTTCAATTCTCGGGCAGACTCTTCTCTGTATACATCAATGATGTCGTTCTTGCTGCTGGTGATTCTCTAATCCACTTCTACGCAGACGACACCATTCTGTATACTTCTGGCCCCTCTTTGGACACTGTGTTAACTAACCTCCAGACGAGCTTCAACGCCATACAACTCTCCTTCCGTGGCCTCCAACTGCTCTTAAATGCAAGTAAAACTAAATGCATGCTATTCAATCGATCACTGCCCGTCCCTGCCCGCCCGTCCAGCATCGCTACTCTGGACGGCTCTGACTTAGAATACGTGGACAACTACCTAGGTGTCTGGTTAGACTGTAAACTCTTTCCAGACTCACATTAAGCATCTCCAATCCAAAATTGAACCGGCTTCCTATATCGCAACAAAGCATCCTTCACTCATGCTGCCAAACATACCCTCGTAAAACTGACCATCTCGGCGATGTCATCTATAAAATAGCCTCCAACACCCTACTCATCAAATCTGATGCAGTCTATCACAGTGCCATCTGTTTTGTCACCAAAGCCCCATACACTACCCACCACTGCGACCTGTACGCTCTCGTTGGTTGGCCCTCGCTTCATACTCGTCACCAAACCCACTGGCTATAGGTTATCTACAAGTCTCTGCTAGGTAAAGCCCCACCTTATCTCAGTTCACTGGTCACCATAGCAGCAGCACCCACTCGTAGCATGCGCTCCAGCAGGTATATCTCACTGGTCACCCCCAAAGCCAATTCCTACTTTAGTCGCCTTTCCTTCCAGTTCTCTGCTGCCAATGACTGGAACGAACTGCAAAAATCACTGAAGCTGGAGACTCATATCTCCCTCACTAGCTTTAAGCACCAGATGTCAGAGCAGCTCACAGATCACTGCATTTGACAACAGCCCATCTACCTCATCCCCATACTGTATTAATTGATTTATCTTGTTCATTTGCACCACAGTATCTCTACTTGCACATTGATCTTCTGCACATCTACCATTCCAGTGTTTAATTGCTATATTGTAATTACTTCGCCACCATGGCCTATTTACTGCCTTATCCTACCTCATTTGCACTCACTGTATATACTTTTTTTCTACTGTATTATTGACTCCGTTTTGTTTATTCCATGTGTAACTCTGTGTTGTTGTATGTGTCGAATTGCTATGCGTTTATCTTGGCCTGGTCGCAGTTGCAAATGAGAACTTGTTCTCAAATAGCCTACCTGGTTAAATAATGGTGAAATTAAAATGAATGATGCTGCCACTGCGTGCTTCATGGTTGGGATGGTGTTCTTCGGCTTGCTAGCCTACCTCTTTTTTCTCCAAACATAACGATGGTCATTATGGCCAAATAGTTCTATTGTTGTTTCATCAGACCAGAGGACAATTCTCCAAAAGGTACGATCTTTGTCCCCATGTGCAATTGCAAACCGTAGTCTAGCTTTTTTATGGCGGTTTTGGAGCAGTGTCTTCTTCCTTGCTGAGCGGCCTTTCAGGTTATGCCGATATATATGATTTTGTACCTGTTTCCTACAGCATCTTCACAAGGTAATATGCTGTTGTTCTGGGATTGATTTGCACTTTTCGCACCAAAGTACGTTCATCTCGGTTGCGTGGTCCCATGGTGTTTATACAGATGAACGTGGTACCTTCAGGCATTTGGAAATTGCTCCCAAGGATGAACCAGACTTGTGGAGGTCTACAATTTTGTTTCTGAGTTCTTGGCTGATTTCTTTTGATTTTCCCATGATATCAAGCAAAGAGGCACTGAGATTGAAGGCGGGCCTTGAAATACATCCACAGGTACACCACCAATTGACTCAAATGATGTCAATTAGCTTATCAGAATCTTCTAAAGCCATGGTATAATTTTCTGGAATTTTCCAAGCCACTTAAAGCTACAGTCAACGTAGTGTATGTAAACTTCTGACCCACTGGATATGTGATACAGTGAATTATAAGTGAAATAAGATGTCTGTAAACAATTGTTGGAAATATTGTGTCATGCACAAAGTAGATGTCCTAAACGATAGTTTGTTAACAAGACATTTGTGGAGTGGTTGAAAAACGAGTTAATGACTCCAACCTAAGTGTATGTAAACTTCCGACTTCAACTGTACGTACTGACCCACAAAGGCAGTTTTGGAGGATCCCGTATGCGAGATTGGGGGCAGAGGACAGTTCAAGTGGATTTCGGTGAGCAAATTCCTTTGGTTCTGGTAATGACGCATTTCCATCTAGATCCGAACATGGTTCATGTGGACAGAATGATGTAAGTAAAATCTGGAATTATTGTCAAGGTAAAGGCCACTGGAAGAATGAATGTCCTGTTCTTGGTAAAAGGTCAGCAGATTGGCCATCACAAATGTAAAACTTGTTGCGTTAGCTGGGCCTGTTCCTCATGTTAATCCTGTTGTGCAAGCTCAAGAATTGTCCAAACATTTTTAGTACTAATTATTCGCCATTTGTCACAGAGGGTTATGTTTCACTATTGGGAAGTGATGTGCCAGTAAAGATTCTGTGAGACACTGGTGCCTCTGAATTGTTTGTTTTGGAGTCTGTTCTTCCTTTTTCTTTGTAAACAGATACAGGAACCAGTGTCCTGATTCAAGGGATAGGTTTGAATACATTGTCTGTACCCTTGCACAAAGTCAAACTTATATCTGACCTAGTGCAAGGTGAAGTTTCCCTTGGGGTGTGTCCCTTTCTGCCCATTAATGGTGTTAATGTGATTTTGGTAACAACTTTGCCTGTAGTGATGTACCTCCTCTGGTGGTATCTCATACCCCATCCCATGTAGGGATTATCGATGAAAACGTACAGTGAATCCTGGAGGTATTCTCTGCATGCGTTGCTGACACTACGGTCAAAACGGAATTTACACAACACGTAACCGAACAGTTAGGCAATGGATTATCCATGTCCTGTAGTGATCTTGTGATGGAGCAGTCCGCTGATCCTACCTTAAGGTTTATTTGATCAAGTACTTCCGGTTTAGGTAAGGAGTGTTGCCCAGGGTTACAACGTTCAAGATCAGTTGTTGATGAGGAAATGGACACCTCACAGCAAAACTTGTGGGTGATGCTATTGTTCAGATCGTTGTTCCTTTTAAGCTTTGATCTAGTTTTGAAAACATCTCATGATGTTTCTGATCAGTTAGGGGTTAGTAAAACCTATGATCCAATTGTACGTCATTTTTATTGGCCTCGTTTAAAGACATTTCCGCTTACATCAAAACATGCCATGTTTGTCAGCTGACTGGGAAGCCTAATCAGATGTTAAGACCCGTCCCGCTACAACCTTTTACTGTTACAGGCCAGCCATTTTAGCATTTGCTTATTGATTCTGTTGGACCCCTACATGTTTACTGTGGTGTCAGGCTATGAGATCCTGCAGCCTATCCACTTCGCAACATTACCACTAAATCTGTTGTGAAGGCTTTGTCACCGTTCATCTACATTTTTGGAATACCTCAGTTGATTCAGAGCCATCAGGGTTCCAACTTCACTTCGCACATTTTTACAAGTCTTGTGACAATTGTGTTTAAAACATAATCAGGCCAGTGCTTATCATGTGCAGAGTCAAGGGGCCCTTCAGTGTTTATCAGACTTTGAAGTCACTGTTACGTGTGTACTGCACTGAATTAAAACGTGACTGGGAAGAGGGGTTACGCTGGTTGCTACTCGCTGTTAAATTAGTATCACGAGAGCACTAGTTCCAGTCCTAATGACCTTGTTTTTGGTCATACTGTGCATGGCCCTCTTGCTGTATTAAAGAAGGATTGGAAGGTGGTTGAGGCTCCCCCAAATTTGTTGTCATATGTTAGTGTTTCTGACACCAGTTGTATGTAGCTTGTGAAATGGCTAAAGAAAAACTAGCTTCCTGTCAGGTGAGGATGAGAAGGTTGTTTTACCGGCGAGCTGAGCCGCGACAATTTAGTCCTGTTAGTCCAGGGGACCAGGTTCTGCTGCCCATTGTTGGTTCTCCTTTTCAGGCCAAATTCAGCAGCCCATAGACTGTGGTTCGCCAATTGTCCGATCTGATTGCTACCCCTGAGTGCAGAAAGGCGAATCAGCTCTGCTATGTCAATTTGTAATAGCCCTATTATGCTCGTTCGTCTTCTGAATTGACTAAAGCAGAACTATGTGCCTTAACTGACCTGGTTAGTCCTGTTCTTTTGGTGGAATCCGTTGATCTGAGGTCAGTCACTTCACCTTCACATGCAGTGTGATGAACAGGGGGTGCCGGGCCCTGATGGTGGTATTTTGCAGGGTAGGTTGAATTCAGAGTCCCTTGCAAACTTGGAGAGTTTGTTGGGTCTCATTGTCAAGCAGAGTTGACTGATTTGATCACTGATTTTCAGTCTTGTTTTGCTGACACATAGATATAGTAGGAGAAAATCCAAAGGAAAACAAACTTGAATCTAATTTTTTTTGAGAGCCCATGCTCTTACAATGGAAAGCATAGGGGCATATCCAATTCCAGCTCCCGTATGGCTTCCGCTAGGTGTCAAGTCTTTGTTCAAGGCTTCAGGCATGTAACTTGAATAACGAGTAATAAATATGAGTTTTAGTACAACTACACTAGTTTGGAAATCCTTTTTACACGTGCTTTGAAAAGGACGCGAACATACTTCTTTCCGTATGAAATATTAGTTACATTTTAGGGTACCTGAGGACTAAATTGAAATGTGTTTAGCTGCAGATTTTGGGATTTCTTTCTCTGCATGTTGAACGAGTGGATTACTCAAATCGATGGCGCCAACTAAATCGACTTTTTGTGATATGAAGAAGGATTTTATCTAACAGAATGACCGTACATGTTATAGCTGGGACCCTTTGGATGACAAAACAGAGGAAGATTTACAAAAAGTGAATATTTAATTGCTGTTTGATATTTATGAAACCTGTGGCGGTGGAAAAATGTTGATGTGGGGCGCCGTCCTCAATCGCATGGCATGCTTTCACTGTAAAGCCTACTGTAAATCTGACAGTGCAGTTAGATTAACACGAATTTAAGCTTTCAACCAATATAAGACACTTGTATGTACCTAAATGTTTAATATCCATAATTTAAGATTATTTATTTGAATTGTGAGCCCTTCAGTTTCAGCGGAAGTTGTCCCGCTAGCGGGACGCCAAGTTTGAAGTTAAGTACATTCTGGTTAATGATATTGATGGTGCACCGATCTCCAGTTGGGCCTCCCCGTGTCTCTTGGTGAGCAAGCCAGATGGTTCTCCTAGATTTTGTACTGACTACCGGAAGGTTAGTGTGAATAAAACGGACTGTTATCCACTGCCACGGATGGAAGATTGTGTTTACCAGGTTGGTTTTATCAGGTTGGCTGCCCAGTTTTTCGGCAAGTTTCATTTGCTGAAGGGTTACTGGCAGGTGCCTTTGTCATCAGGAGCTCGTGAAATATCTGCTTTTATTATTCCTTCAGGTCTTTTCTCCTATACGGTCAGGAGTTAAGGCCTACGCAACCCTCCTGCTATTTTTCAGCGTCTTATGAATAGGGTGATATCTGACCTTGAAGGCTGTGCTGTTTATCTAGATGTGGTTGTTTTATAGTGTCACTTGGGAGCGCTATCTGGTGCAGATACGGACTCTGTTTAAAAGTTTGACTGAGGCCTGTCTCAGCCAAATGTGAGTTTGCCCAGGCAACAGTGACCTACCTCGGCAGAGTGGTCGGGCAGGGTCGTGTCCTCCCGGTGCGGGCTAAAGTGGCCGCTATCGATCTGTTTCCACCGCCCACCACCAAGGAGGAGCTGCAACGCTTCCTAGGTATGGTTGAGTACTATTGGCGGTTTTGCTTCAACTTCTCCATGGTTGTTGCACCTCTGACTGATCTGTTGAAGGAGAGGGCTGATTTTATTGTTAATTAAAAAAAAAAATCCATTAGAAAATTTGTGGGCAGAACTTAGAAAGCATATGGGAGCAAAGAGGCCAACAAACCTGATTCAGTTACACCAGCTCGGTCAGGAGGAATGGGCCAAAATGTACCCAACTTTGTGGGAAGCTTGTGAAAGGCTACCCAAGTTAACTTCTTTGGGATAGAGGGCAGTATTTTCACAGCCGGATAAAAACGTACCCGATTTAATCTGGTTACTACTCCTGCCCAGAAACTAGAATATGCATATAATTAGTAGATTTGGATAGAAAACACTAAGGTTTCTACAACTGTTTGAATGGTGTCTGTGAGTATAACAGAACTCATATGGCAGGCCAAAACCTGAGAAGATTCCATACAGGAAGTGCCCTGTCTGACAATTTGTCGTCCTTCTGTTGCATCTCTATCGACATTACAGCATCTGTGCTGTAACGTAACACTTTCTAAGGCTTCCATTGGCTCTCTAAAGCCACCAGAAAGTAGAATGGGGTGTCTGCTGTCTCTGGGCAAAGTACTACAGCTCTTTTTGTAAGTGGTCAGCCTGGGGACAGTGAGACTGAGATGCACATTCACGAGACTTCATTGTTTTTCTTTCAGACTTTGAATGAATACAACGTTGCCCGGTTGGAATATTATCGCTATTTTACGAGAAAAATAGCATAAAAATTGATTTTAAACAGCGTTTGACATGCTTCTAAGTACGGTAATGGAATATTTTAAAACATTTTGTCACGAAATGTGCTCGCGTGTAACCCTTCGGCTAGTGACCTGAACGCACGAACAAAACAGCGGTATTTGGATATAACTATGGATTATTTGGAACCAAAACAACATTTGTTGTTGAAGTAGAAGTCCTGGGAGTAATCCAATTTTTCTAATAGTAATTCTGAGTTTAGTGAGCCCCAAACTTGGTGGGTGTCAAATTAGCTAGCCTGTGATGGCCGAGCTATGTACTCAGAATATTGCAAAATGTGCTTTCGCCGAAAATATATTTTAAAATCGGACATAGCGATTGCATAAAGGAGTTCTGTATCTATAATTCTTAAAATAATTGTTAGGTATTTTGTCAACGTTTATCGTGAGTAATTGAGTAAATTCACCGGAAGTTTTCGGTGGGTATGCTAGTTCTGAACATCACATGCTAATGTAAAAAGCAGGTTTTTGATATAAATATGAATTTGATTGAACAAATCATGCATGTATTCTATAACATAATGTCCTAGGAGTGTCATCTGATGAAGATCAAAGGTTAGTGCTACATTTAGCTGTGGTTTGGGTTTATGTGACATATATGCTTGCTTGGAAAATGGCTGTGTGATTATTTGTGTCTATGTACTCTCCTAACATAATCTAATGTTTTGCTTTCGCTGTAAAGCCTTTTTGAAATCAGACAATGTGGTTAGATTAACGAGAGTCTTATCTTTAAAATGGTGTAAAATAATTGATTGTTTGAGAAAATTGAATTGTGGTATTTTAGTTGGTTTTGTATTTCGCGCCGTGCGATGCCATTGGCTGTTGGCTAGGGACTCCGCAGGCGGAACGGGGTTCCGCTAGCGGAACATTTGTCCTCAACAGGTTAATCAATTTTAAGCTACCAAACACTAATTTAGTGTATGTAAACTTCTAACCCACTGGGAATGTGATGAAAGAAATAAAAGCTGAAATGAATCTGTACTATTTTTTCTGACATTTCACATTCTTAAAATAAAGTGGTGATTCTAACTGACCAAAGACATTTTTACTAGGATTAAATGTCAGAAATGGTGAAAAACTGGGTTTACATGCATTTGCCTAAGGTGTATGTAAACTTCCGACTTCAACTGTACTCATCTGCCAAAACAGCAGCTTCAGATGCAGTCTGTATGATGGAAACAATAAACATCATACTCCTACTCATGGTGAGCGTTATCTGTCAATATTAATGAGACTACGACATATGGAAAAGTTAGACCAGACAGTAAGCCTACTTCAGACTGGTATTTTATGTCTTCAAGAGACACTGGACTGACAGTATGATGGATGGAGTAAGAAAGCGGTGGATGGATTTGCTTTATTTTAATAATGGTAGGGAGAGGACGTGTCGGGTTGCTATTTAATTAAGCGGGATAGTGTGCAGAATATTAGGGAAGTGCACACGGGTAAGGTAGGCTTTTGAATGTTTATGCACCTAATAATGAGATTGACCGAGCCGTGATTTTTCAGTCACTTGAGCAACATTGTGTGGGTAACTGTATATTGGTTGGGGGATTTTAACGTTCGTTTGACTAAACTGGACACGTCAAGGAGTACATTGTTGTGCTCTGATCCGTCTAGGCTAGTCTTGCTGGGGGTAATGAAGGATCATTGATTGATGCATGTCGGGGTATACATCCAGGTGAGAGCTTTCTCAAGTCGGCAGGTTGTTTTAAAACGGTCTCAGGCAAAGCCGCATTGTTTAGCGGCTGTAAATGTGGTGCAATATGTTCACAAGGTTTTGTATGATTTACATTTATTAAGTGATCACCTCTCTCTTGGATTCCTGCTGGGTCATATTGTGCCTACTAGAAGGGGTGGTGTACGGTGTTTGAATGCTGAGCTACTAAAAGAAGAAAAATATATTAATATGATTGCCGATTGTTTTAAACGTGTTTATATTGGATTGTGGTGGGAGGGTCTAAACGAGAAGATTAGAGGGTTGAGTGTTGACTATTCAAGACAGAGAAATTTTATTTTAAAGAGGGAGCGTATAGCTTTGAATAAACGACTTGACATTGAGCTGGAAAATGTTGACACGGTGGAGGGTTATGATGTGGCAGGCTTTATGGAAGCTCAGGCTGCTGTACATAACTTTGAAAATAGTGCATGTATGGGGGCAATGGGGGGTGGCGTTCAAGGCTGTAGTGTGGATGTTTTAGGTTTTATTGATGCTAAATTATCTGATGCTGAACGAAAAATGTATGACAAAGATATGACGGTGATTGAGATACGGGAGGCTGTGTTGGCCAGGAATAAAAGTCTGGGATCAGATGGGCTGAAAAGTGAGTTTTATCATCATTTTGTGGATAATTTAGCACCTGTATTGTTGGATGTGTACATGGGACGGGCACAGGTAGTTCCAGAATTATTGTCCACAAGATCGTTAAATATTATAAAACAAATGGAGCAGGGAGAAGCTGGAAAATTTTAGGCCTTTAAGTTTACGGAATACTGATAATATTTTGGCAAGGGTTTTCGCCAACCGTGTTAATAAAGTGATGGGAGTATCATATCTGATTCAGACGTACAGTGTTCCTGGGAGGGATATTACTTGTACAATAAGGGATGTTGTTCAACATATGACTGAGGGAGGCATAGTGCTTAGCCTAGATTTGAACAAGAAAACTAACTTGTGAAGTGTGAAAGTAGGCATGTAATGGAAATGCATGGATGAAGGTAAAATGTGTGTAAGTGTTAAAGGTGCACCTAATCAAAAACAATCAACCAGATCACAAAACAAAATGGTGCTGGTGGAGAGAGAGAAGCAGGACTGGGCATCAGGACCTTTTATCACCTAGTTGATCCCAAACCCAGGTGCAACTTGTCACCTTAATAACGACCCAATCAGCTCCACCTGTCCCCAATCTACAAATATAAACACAAACAGAGGAGGAGGCAGGGAAACGGAGGGGGTGTAACACCCCATCCTATGAAAATCAGGAACTAACAAAGCCCTGAAAACATACCACACAAATACGCCAATACAACTGGTCAAAAACCATAACTAATAAAGGTTCAGACACAAAATACTATACAAACCATAAAGGTAGGAGGCCCACCGGATGCCCATGATACCAACCCAAACAATTTACCTGACCCCATCCAACCTCAGCAACCACGGTACCTGGGAGCAACAATTTCAGAGAAAGAAATGGAGACCAAGCGACAGGAGAGCAGTAGCCAGAGCAACAGGAAAGACAAAAATAAACCCTGTACAGACCACCAACCGAAAAAAAACAACAAAGGTGTCCCAAGATCGACTAAATCGGTGAACGGGAAAGCGCATCAGCCACCACATTATCAACACTTTTTACATGTCGTACATCCAAATGGAACGCCTGCAGGAACAATCACCAGCGCAGCATGGTTTGCAGGAAAGTAAGTGGGTTGTGGTCAGTGTAAACCACAGTAGGGACCACACATATGCTGCAACGCCCAGATTAAAGCAAGGGCCTCCTTCTCCCCCACTGAATAATTCAACTGATAGCTGTTAAACTTTCGGGAGAAATAACTAACAGGATGTTCAACACACCCTTCTGCTTGAAGCAACACTACACCTGCCCCTAAGTTACTGGCATCCACATATAGGCTGAAGGCAGTTCCAATCAAGGGGCAGCCAACACAGGGTCAAAGCTAAGGAGCAGTTTCACATTTTCAAAAGCACTCTGAAAGCAGGAAGACCAGATTAAAATCAGCTGTCGTGTCTTTGGGCACCATTAACTTGAATACATGTTTATCAAATAACTCCCTGTAATTATTATCACACGATTAAACTGATTAATCGTTTAATTGTATATAACTAGGAGATCGGGGCACCAAGGAACATTTTCAGATTACAAAGTTATATTTTTCCTAATATAACTTTCCTATATTATAACATTATATATTATATTATAGGCCGATTATCTTCTGGTTTAAATCGTGTATTTTACCTCGCGTCCAGTCTCATTCCAAACGTCGTAAATTGTTGTATCTGCATGAATCCAGCCTTTGCTAAAAGTCATCCATACATCAATTGTCTTAAAATCATTTATTTACTTAACTAAGTAATTCACAGAAAGCCTACAAACAGTAATTATCGTCACAAAGAATTGGGAGAGTAATGTGCCCTAGTGGGCTAAACAGGCATGGCTGGTGTCTTGTTAAAACAAAGGGTCATAAAGGAGCTGAGAAGGCACACAGAGTTTATTAATATTAACAATTGATATGCTAATCCTTTGCACATGAACGCTCACTCATTCGGGAACAATTGCAATCAATATATATTTACGCTCAGTGTGTGTCGGGAACCTTGTTGGAGAGTTCTGTCCACGTTCTCTCTCTGTTAGAATGGATCTTTCAAAGGGACATTCATTAATGTCGTTATAGAATGGATGTTTCGTCGTTTTTTGCGTTCAAAGAAATAATTTCCAGCTGCAGACTTAATTAATATCAAAGACTTGTTATTATTCTGTCGGTATCGATAGTCTAAAAGTTTAGCCACGTGGTATAGTTAACTTTCAATAGAGGAATTGGATGGTCAAACCTTGGTTCTCTCTTCTGAGGTAAGCTGGTCTGATGTAAGAAAATCAGGGTCGGGGTTTTATACGTGAACATAGAACAGACTTGTCACATGACGCCTGGTCCTGTCTGTGTCCCTGGGGGGCGTGCCAATGACTGATTTAAGCTTTAAACAGATACATTCTCTCACATTAACATCAGTACATAGCATCTCAACGTATTCCAAATAGCTTTATCCTTATTAATACATTTTATACAACCATTTAGATGCAAGTCCCATAGCTGAGGCTATTATATAAACAGTATTATGGTAATATGGCTATATTGTTTCTTCTGAGTATCACAAAATTGTACCAAGTGGACCAGTTCGTAGCTGGATTCTTCACCAATCTTTTATACCTTCTCCAGAAAATAAATGTCATTCGGTTCCCCAATTCAGTGAGTTGGAAGAATGTCCTTTGTCTCTCTGAAACCCCTATCTGTCTCAACTGGGCCTGTTAGGCAGGACATTTCCTTTGGAATTTACGACCGCCTTGACAGGGCCTTGGGTCAACTATGCTCCCTGTTCCCAGAGAGAGGGCAACGTCATGACACAGCCCTCTTCTTCAACAGATCAGTCAGAGGTGCTACAACCGTGGAGAAGTTGAAGCAAAACCCCAATAATACCCAACTATACCTAGAAAGCGTTGCAGCTCCTCCGTGGTGGTGGGCGGTGGAAACAGATCGATAGCGACCACTTTAGCCCGCACCTGCGAGAACACGACCCTGCCCGACTACTCTGCCGAGGTAGGTCACTGTTGCCTGGGAAAACTCACATTTGCCTAAGTTCACAGGGAGACAGGTCTCAGTCAAACATTCAAACAGAGTCTGTATCTGCACCAGATAGCGCACCCAAGTGACACTATAAAAACAGCACAGCCTTCAAGGCCAGAGATCACCCTATTCATAAGATGCTGAATCGTAGCAGGAGCGTTGCGTAGGCATAAACTCCTTACCGTATAGGAGAAAAGACCTGAAGGAATAATAAAAGCCAGTAACCCTTCAGCAAATTAAACTTGCTGAAAAACCGGGCAGCCAACCTGGTAAACACAATCTTCCATCCGTGGGAGTGGATAATGAATAATCTAAGAGAACCATCTGGCTTGCTCACCAAGAGACACGGGGAGGCCCAACTGGAGAATGATGGTACACCGGTATCATTAACCAGCATGTACTTAACTTCTTAAGGCTAGACAACTTCCGCTGAAACTGAAGGGCTCACAATTCAAATAAATAATCTTAAATTATGGATATTAAACATTTAGGTACATACAAGTGTCTTATATTGGTTGAAAGCTTACATTTTTGTTAATCTAACTGCACTGTCCTATTTACAGTAGGCTTTATAGCGAAAGCATGCCATGCGATGCGATTGTTTGAGGACGGCGCCCCACATCAACATATTTTTCCACCGCCACAGGTTTCACATAATCACAAATAGCAATTAAATATTCACTTTTTGAAAATCTTCCTCTGATTTGTCATCCAACGGGTCCCAGCTATAACATGTAGTGTCGTTTTGTTAGATAAAATCCTTCTTCATATCCCAACAATTTGATTTAGTTGGCGCCATCGATTTGAGCAATCCACTCGTTCAACATGCAGAGAAAGGATTCCTAAAATCTGCGGCTAAACACGTTTGAATTTAGTCCTCAGGTACCCTAACATGTAACTAAACTCTAATATTTCATACAGAAAGAAGTATGTTCGCTTCCTCTTCAAAGCACGTGTAAACAAGGATTTCCAAACTAGTGTAGTTGTACTAAAACTCATATTTATTACTCGTTATTCAAGTTACAAGCCTGAAGCCTTGAACAAAGACTTGACACCTAGCGGAAGTCATGCTGGAAATGCCCCTATGCTTTCCATTGTCAGAGCATGGGCTCTCAAAAAAATTATATTCAGGTTGGTTTTCCTTTGGATTTTCTCCTACCATATCTATGTGTCAGCAAAACAATACTGAAAATCAGTGATCAAATCAGTTAACTCTGCTTGACAATGATACAGGTGACCCAACAAACTCTCCAAGTTTGCAAGGGACTCTGAATTCAACCTACACTGCAAAATACCACCATCAGGGCCCGGCACCCCCTGTTCATCACACTGCATGTGAAGGTGATTTGACTGACCTCAGATCAACGGATTCCACGAAAAGAACAGGACTAACCACGTCATTTTTAGCACATAGTTCTGCTTTAGTCAACTCAGAAGACAAACGAGCATAATAGGGCTTTAACAAATTGACATAGCAGAGCTGATTCGCCTTTCTGCAATCAGATAGTTCAGATCGGACAATTGGCGAACCACAGTGTATGGGCCGCTGAATTTGGCCTGAAAAGGAGAACCAACAAATGGGCAGCAGAGCCAGAAGCTGGTCCCCTGGACTAAATTGTCGCGGCTCAGCTCAAAACCTTTTCATCCTGACCTGAGTGGAAGCTAGTTTTTCTTTAGCCATTTCACAAGCTACATACAACAGAAACACTAACATATGACAACAAATTTGGGGGAGCCTCAACCACCTTCCAATCCTTCTTTAATACAGCAAGAGGGCCATGCACAGTATGACCAAAAACAAGGTCATTAGGACTGGAACTAGTGCTCTCGTGATACTAATTTAACAGCGAGTAGCAACCAGCGTAACCCCTCTTCCCAGTCACGTTTTAATTCAGTGCAGTACACACGTAACAGTGACTTCAAAGTCTGATAAACACTGAAGGGCCCCTTGACTCTGCACATGATAAGCACTGGCCTGATTATGTTTTAAACACAATTGTCACAAGACTTGTAAAAATATGTGCGAAGTGAAGTTGGAACCCTGATGGCTCTGAATCAACTGAGGTATTCCAAAAATGTAGATGAACGGTGACAAAGCCTTCACAACCGATTTAGTGGTAATGTTGCGAAGTGGATAGGCTGCAGGATCTCATAGCCTGACACCACAGTAAACATGTGGGGGTCCAACAGAATCAATAAGCAAATGCTAAAATGGCTGGCCTGTAACAGTAAAAGGTTGTAGCGGGACGGGTCTTAACATCTGATTAGGCTTCCCAGTCAGCTGACCAACATGACATGTTTTGATGTAAGCGGAAATGTCTTTAAACGAGGCCAATAAAAATGACGTACAATTGGATCACAGGTTTTACTAACCCCTAACTGATCAGAAACATCATGAGTTGTTTTCAAAACTAGATCAAAGCTTAAAAGGAAGAACGATCTGAACAATAGCATCACCCACAAGTTTTGCTGTGAGGTGTCCATTTCCTCATCAACAACTGATCTTGAACGTTGTAACCCTGGGCAACACTCCTTACCTAAACCGGAAGTACTTGATCAAATAAACCTTAAGGTAGGATCAGCGGACTGCTCCATCACAAGATCACTACAGGACATGGATAATCCATTGCCTAACTGTTCGGTTACGTGTTTTGTAAATTCCGTTTTGACCGTAGTGTCAGCAACGCATGCAGAGAATACCTCCAGGATTCGCTGTACGTTTTCATCGATAATCCCTACATGGGATGGGGTATGAGATACCACCAGAGGAGGTACATCACTACAGGCAAAGTTGTTACCAAAATCACATTAACACCATTAATGGGCAGAAAGGGACACACCCCAAGAGAAACTTCACCTTGCACTAGGTCAGATATAAGTTTGACTTTGTGCAAGGGTACAGACAATGTATTCAAACCTATCCCTTGAATCAGGACACTGGTTCCTGTATCTGTTTACAAAGAAAAAGGAAGAACAGACTCCAAAACAAACAATTCAGAGGCACCAGTGTCTCACAGAATCTTTACTGGCACATCACTTCCCAATAGTGAAACATAACCCTCTGTGACAAATGGCGAATAATTAGTACTAAAAATGTTTGGACAATTCTTGAGCTTGCACAACAGGATTAACATGAGGAACAGGCTCAGCTAACGCAACAGGTTTTACATTTGTGATGGCCAATCTGCTGACCTTTTACCAAGAACAGGACATTCATTCTTCCAGTGGCCTTTACCTTGACAATAATTCCAGATTTTACTTACATCATTCTGTCCACATGAACCATGTTCGGATCTAGATGGAAATGCGTCATTACCAGAACCAAAGGAATTTGCTCACCGAAATCCACTTGAACTGTCCTCTGCCCCCAATCTCGCATACGGGATCCTCCAAAACTGCCTTTGTGGGTCAGTACGTACAGTTGAAGTCGGAAGTTTACATACACTTAGGTTGGAGTCATTAACTCGTTTTTCAACCACTCCACAAATGTCTTGTTAACAAACTATCGTTTAGGACATCTACTTTGTGCATGACACAATATATCCAACAATTGTTTACAGACAGATTATTTCACTGTATCACATATCCAGTGGGTCAGAAGTTTACATACACTACGTTGACTGTAGCTTGAAGCGGCTTGGAAAATTCCAGAAAATTATGCCATGGCTTTAGAAGATTCTGATAAGCTAATTGACATCATTTGAGTCAATTGGTGGTGTACCTGTGGATGTATTTCAAGGCCCGCCTTCAATCTCAGTGCCTCTTTGCTTGACATCATGGGAAAATCAAAAGAAATCAGCCAAGAACTCAGAAACAAAATTGTAGACCTCCACAAGTCTGGTTCATCCTTGGGAGCAATTTCCAAATGCCTGAAGGTACCACGTTCATCTGTATAAACACCATGGGACCACGCAACCGAGATGAACGTACTTTGGTGCGAAAAGTGCAAATCAATCCCAGAACAACAGCAAATTACCTTGTGAAGATGCTGTAGGAAACAGGTACAAAATCATATACACTGCTCAAAAAAAGAAAGGGAACACTTAAACAACACATCCTAGATCTGAATGAAATAAATAATCTTATTAAATACTTTTTTCTTTACATAGTTGAATGTGCTGACAACAAAATCACACAAAAATAATCAATGGAAATCCAATTTATCAACCCATGGAGGTCTGGATTTGGAGTCACACTCAAAATTAAAGTGGAAAACCACACTACAGGCTGATCCAACTTTGATGTAATGTCCTTAAAACAAGTCAAAATGAGGCTCAGTAGTGTGTGTGGCCTCCACGTGCCTGTATGACCTCCCTACAACGCCTGGGCATGCTCCTGATGAGGTGGCGGATGGTCTCCTGAGGGATCTCCTGCCAGACCTGGACTAAAGCATCCGCCAACTCCTGGACAGTCTGTGGTGCAACGTGGCGTTGGTGGATGGAGCGAGACATGTTGTCCCAGATGTGCTCAATTGGATTCAGATCTGGGGAACGGGCGGGCCAGTCCATAGCATCAATGCCTTCCTCTTGCAGGAACTGCTGACACACTCCAGCCACATGAGGTCTAGCATTGTCTTGCATTAGGAGGAACCCAGGGCCAACCGCACCAGCATATGGTCTCACAAGGGGTCTGAGGATCTCATCTCGGTACCTAATGGCAATCAGGCTACCTCTGGCGAGCACGTGGAGGGCTGTGCGGCCCCCCAAAGAAATGCCACGCCAAACCGGTCATGCTGGAGGATGTTGCAGGCAGCAGAATGTTCTCCAGACTCTGTCACGTCTGTCACGTGTGCTCAGTGTGAACCTGCTTTCATCTGAAGCGCACACGGCGCCAGTGGCAAATTTGCCAATCTTGGTGTTCTCTGGCAAATGCCAAACGTCCTGCACGGTGTTGGGCTGTAAGCACAATCCCCACCTGTGGACCTCGGGCCCTCATACCACCCTCATGGAGTCTGTTTCTGACTGTTTGAGCAGACACATGCTTATTTGTGGCCTGCTGAAGGTCATTTTGCAGGGCTCTGGCAGTGCTCCTCCTGCTCCTCCTTGCACAAAAGCGGAGGTAGCGGTCCTGCTGCTGGGTTGTTGCCCTCCTACGGCCTCCTCCACGTCTCCTGATGTACTGGCCTGTCTCCTGGTAGCGCCTCCATGCTCTGGACACTACGCTGACAGACACAGCAAACCTTCTTGCCACAGCTCGCATTGATGTGCCATCCTGGATGAGCTGCACTACCTGAGCCACTTGTGTGGGTTGTAGACTCCGTCTCATGCTACCACTAGAGTGAAAGCACCGCCAGCATTCAAAAGTGACCAAAACATCAGCCAGGAAGCATAGGAACTGAGAAGTGGTCACCACCTGCAGAACCACTCCTTTATTGGGGGCGTCTTGCTAATTGCCTATAATTTCCACCTGTTGTCTATTCCATTTGCACAACAGCATGTGAAATTTATTGTCAATCAGTGTTGCTTCCTAAGTGGACAGTTTGATTTCACAGAAGTGTGATTGACTTGGAGTTACATTGTTGTTTAAGTGTTCCCTTTATTTTTTTGAGCAGTGTATTTAGGGATGGAGATTTCAGGGTTTTTGGTGGTTTTCCTAAGCCAGGATTCAGACACAGCTAGGACATCCAGGTTGGCAGAGTGTGCTAAAGCAGTGAATAAAACAAACTTAGGGAGTAGGCTTCTAATGTTAACATGCATGAAACCAAGGCTTTTACGGTTACAGAAGTCAACAAATGAGAGCACCTGGGGAGTGGGAGTGGAGCTAGGCACTGCAGGACCTGGATTAACCTCCACATCACTAGAGGAACAGAGGAGAAGTAGGATAAGGGTATGGCTAAAGGCTATACGAACTGGCCGTCTAGCACGTTCGGAACAGAGAGTAAAAGGAGCAGGTTTCTAGGAACAATAGCATAGATTCAAGGCATAGTGTACAGACAAAGGTAAGGTAGGATGTGAGTGCATTGGAGGTAAACCTAGGCATTGAGTAATGATGAGAGAGATATAGTCTCTAGAGACTTTTAAACCAGATGATGTCATTGCATATGTAGGAGGTGGAACAACATGGTTGGTTAAGGCATATTGATCAGGACTAGGGGCTCTACAGTGAAATAAGACAGTTATCACTAACCAGGACAGTAATGGACGAGGCATATTGATATTAGAGAGAGGCATGCATAGCCAAGTGAACATATGGGTCCAGTGAGTGGTTGGGCTGGCTGGGGACACGGAGATTCAGACAGTCAGCAGGCCGGTGCTAACAAGCTAGCAGTTAGTTGACCAGGGCTAGCAAGTTAGCAGAAGGGCCTTTGGGGGATGTCGCGATGGAGGTAAGACTGTTTTTGCCTCTTCGTGCGGATTAGTAGGGTTCCAAGTAGCTGCTGGTCTTCAGCGGACATTGCGCCTGAGGGGCCTGTTGGAATCCTCGGGCAGATTATGCCGGTATTCCAGTCGTAGTGGATCGGCGGGGTTCCGTGCCCCGTACCGGCAGTAGAAGAGGTCTGGATATTGTAGCTTCAGTGGTAGCCCAGGAGCCCAAGCCGGGCTAGCTTCAGGCTAATTGGTGCTTGCTCCGGGATGGAAACGCTAGCCAGGAGTATTCCCCCGGGATTGCAGTTAGCTAGTTGCGAAGGTCCAGATGAAAATGTTGAGAGTTTGCGGTAGGAATCCGTGGATATAGAGAGAAAAAAAATAGGTCCGTTATGCTCTGGTTTGAGTTACGTTGTACGAACTGGCGAGAGCTTTCCGAGCTAAAGTTTATCTGATGACCGCTATCAGTGGTTTGCTGACTAATAGCAGGTAGGTGGATAAATTAGCTGGCTAGCTTCAGTTGAGGGATTCCAGATCCGAAGTAAATAGAAATACTTTAGAAAAAAACAGATCCACGCAACATTGGGTGAGGAGGGTTGCAGGAGAGTATTTAGAAGTTGAGGTTTAAGAAAATATTTTAAAAAGATATATACAAGGCACACAAAAAGACAAAGACGTCTGCCTGCTACGCCATCTTGGAATTAATCTGGTCTTCCTGCTGTCAGAGTGCTTTTGAAAATGTGAAACTGCTTCTTAGCTCTGACCCTGTGTTGGCAGCCCCATGATTGGAACTGCCTTCAGCCTTTATGTGGATGCCAGTAACTTAGGGGCAGGTGTAGTGTTGCTTCAAGCAGATGGGGGTGTTGAACATCCTGTTAGCTGTTAAACTTTCGGGAGAAATAACAAACAGTTTAATTATTCAGTGGGGGAGAAGGAGGCCCTTGCTTTAATCTGGGCGTTGCAGCATATGTGTGGTCACTATTGTGCTTTACACTGACCACAACCCACTTACTTTCCTGCACACCATGCTTTGCCCAAATCGCAGGATTATGCGCTGGTGTTTGTTCCTGCAGGCGTTCCATTTGGATGTGTGGATAATGTGGTGGCTGATGCGCTTTCCCGTGCACCGATTTAGTCGATCTTCGGACGCCTTCGATATTTGTTTTCATTTTTGGTTGGTGGTCTGTACAGGGTTTATTTTGTCCTTCCTGTTGCTCTGGCTTCTACTCTCCTGTCACTTGGTCTCCATTTCTTTCTCTTAAATTGCTTCCAGGTACCGTGGTTTCTGAGGTTGGATGGGGTCAGGTGATTTGGTTGGGTTGGTACCATGGGCATCCGGTGGGCCTCTTACCTTTATGGTTTTTATAGTATTTTGTATCTGAACCTTTATTATTATGGTTTTTGACCAGGTGTATTGGTGTGGTTGTGGGTTTTGTTTTCAGGTCTTTGTTAGTTCCTGATTTTCATTGGATGGGGTGTTACACCCCCTCGGTTTCCCTGCCTCCTCCTCTGTTTGTGTTTATATTTGCACATTGGGGACAGGAGGAGCTGATTGGGTCGTTATTAAGGTGACAAGTTGCACCTGGGTTTGGGATCAACTAGGTGATAAAAGGTCCTGATTCCCAGTCCTGCATCTCTCTCTCCACAAGCACCATTTTATTTTATGATCTGGTTGTTTTTGATTAGGTGCACCTTTAACACTTACACACATTTTACCTTCATCCATGTATTTACATTACATGCCTACTTTCACAAGTTAGTTTTCTTGTTCAAATCTAGGCTAAGCACTATGCTTCCCTCAGTCATATGTTGAACAACATCCCTTATTGTACAAGTAATATCCCTCCCAGGAACACTGTACGTCTGAATCAGATATGATACTCCCATCACTTTATTAACACAGTTAGCGAAAACCCTTGCCAAAATCTTATCAGTATTCCGTAAACTTAAAGGCCTAAAATTTTCCAGCTTCTCCCTACTCCATTTGTTTTATAATATTTAACAATCTTGTGGACAATGATTCTGGAACTACCTGTGCCCGTCCCATGTACACATACACGTCCAAGAATACAGGTGCTAAAATATCCACAAATCGATGATAAAACTCACTTTTCAGCCCATCTGATCCCGGACTTTTATTCCTATTACTGGCCAAGACAGCCTCCCGTATCTCCATCAACGTCATATCTATGTCAACATTTTTCGTTCAGCATCAGATAATTTAGCATCAATAAAACCTAAAACCTCACTACAGCCATGATCGCCATCATTGCCCCCATACATACACTCTTTTCAAAGTTATGTACAGCAGCCTGAGGTTCCATAAAGCCTGCCACATCATAACCCTCCACCGTGTCAACTTTTTCCAGCTCAATGTCAAGCCGTTAATTCAAAGCTATACGCTCCCTCTTTTAGAGATACCAAATCTTGTGAACATATTGCACCACATTTACAGCCGCTAAACAATAATCAATGCGGCTATGCCTGAGACCGTTTTAAAACAACCTGCCTCCTTGAGAAAGCTCTCACCTGGATGTATACCCTGACATACATCACTCAATGATCCTTCATTACCCCCAGCAAGACTAGCCTAGACAGATCAGAGCACAACAATGTACTCCTTGACGTGTCCAGTTTAGTCAAACGAACGTTAAAATCCCCCAACCAATATACAGTTACCCACACAATGTTGCTCAAGTGACTGAAAAATCACGGCTCGGTCAATCTCAGGTGCATAAACATTCAAAAGCCTACCCTCACCCGTGTGCACTTCCCTAATATGCTGCACACTATCCCGCTTAATTAAAATAGCAACCCAACACGTCCTCTCCCTACCATTATTAAAATAAAGCAAATCCATCCACCGCTTTCTTACTCCATCCATCATACTGTCAGTCGAGTGTCTCTTGAAGGTATAAAATAACAGCCTAAAGTAGGCTTACTGTCTAGTCTAACTTTTCCATATGTCTTAGTCTCATTAATATTGACATAACGCTCACCATGAGTAGGAGTATGATGTTTGTTTCCATCATACGGACTGCATCTGAAGCTGCTGTTTTGGCAAATGAGTACAGTTGAAGTTGGAAGTTTACATACAACTTAGGCAAATATATGTAAACCCAGTTTTTCACTTTCTGACATTTAATCCTAATCCTAGCCTGTCTTTGGTCAGTTAGGATCACCACTTTATTTTAAGAATGTGAAATGTCAGAAAAAATAGATTCATTTCAGCTTTTATTTCTTTCATCACATTCCCAGTGGGTCAGAAGTGTACATACACTCAATTAGTATTTGGTAGCATTGCCTTTAAATTGTTTAACTTGGGTAGCCTTTCACAAGCTGCCCACAAAGTTGGGTACATTTTGGCCCATTTCTCCTGACAGAGCTGGTGCAACTGAGTCAGGTTTGTAGGCCTCCTTGCTCGCACATGCTTTTTCAGTTCTGCCCACAAATTTTATATAGGATTATGGGGAGGGCTTTGTGATGGCCACTCCAATACCTTGACTTTGTTGTCCTTAAGCCATTTTGCCACAACTTTGGAACTATACTTGGGGTCATTGTCCATTTGGAAGACCCATTTCTGACCAAGCTTTAACTTCCTGACTGATGTCTTCAGCTGTTGCTTCAATATATCCAAGTAATTTTCCTCTTCATGACGCCATCTATTTTGTGAAGTGCACCAATTCCTAAAGCAGCAAAGCACCCCCACAACATGATGCTGCCACCCCCGTGCTTCACAGTTGGGATGGTGTTCTTTGGGCTTGCAAGCCTCCCCCTTTTTTCCTCCAAAGATAACGATCGTCATTATGGCCAAACTGTTCTATTTTTGTTTCTTCAGACCAGAGGACAATTCTCAAAAAATTACAATCTTTGTCCCCATGTGCAGTTGCAAACCATAGTCTAGCTTTTTTATGGCTGTTTTGGAGTGGTGGCTTCTTCCTTGCTGAGCGGCCTTTCAGGTTAGGTTGATATAGGACTCGTTTTACTGTGGATATAGATGATTTTGTACCTGTTTCCTACAGAATCTGGGATTGATTTGCACTTTTCGCACCAAAGCACGTTCATCTCGGCTGCGTGGTCCCATGGTGTTTTTACAGATGAACGTGGTACCTTCAGGCATTTGGAAATTGCTCGCAAGGATGAACCAGACTTGTGGAGGTCTACAATTTTGTTTCTGAGTTCTTGGCTGATTTCTTTTAATTTTCCCATGATGTCAAGCAAAGATTGTAAGTAGGCCTTGAAATACATCCACAGGTACACCACCAATTGACTCAAACGATGTCAATTAGCATATCAGAATCTTCTAAAGTCATAATTTTCTGGAATTTTCCAAGCCGCTTAAAGCTACAGTCAACGTAGTGTATGTAAACTTCTGACCCACTGGAATTGTGGTACAGTGAATTATAAGTGAAATAATCTGTCTGTAAACCGGTTAGTCGAGGTAATTGAGGTAATAACTTGCAGACTTGTTTACGCTGCTGTGCGTTTTTGTTGCCGTTTTTACTTTGCTACCTGACGGTTTTTACTTTTTCCCTCACTCAACTTTTTTTTCATTCAACTTTCCTACCCCGGAGGTTTTATCTGGACATGGTTCGTCAGGACTTCAAACAGACGAAGCTAAGTAACATTAACATGATGCCTTCTAATTGCAGTCGTTGTACTCATAATATACAGGAGAACGATCGCCTTACGGCAAGGATAGCTGTGCTGCAAGTCCAGCTTCAGACGCAATCGTTAGGCAAGGGTCATTTCAGTGTAGGAAAGGATGAAACAGCGTCTGTGCCACCAGCAAGTACAGATAGTAACGTTAGTATAAACCCCCTCGCACGGTCCCCGCAGCCGGACATCTTTCTCATGGCGTCTGGAGGGAAACGCTGTAGGAATGCTCAACCGGTGTCGCTTATTCAGCCGACAGAAACTTTCAACCGGTTCTCCCCGTTAAGCGAGTCGGAGTCGGAGGCCGAGACTTCTCTGGTCTCTGCTCCTCCCGTTGTGGGGTCTGAGACGCCGAAGCCTCTCACCATTAGCTCTGACAAATTGAAAACCCTAGTCATTGGCGAATCCATTACCCGCAGTATTAGACTTAAAACTAATCATCCAGCGATCATACACTGTTTACCAGGGGGCAGGGCTACCGACGTTAAGGCTAATCTAAAGACGGTGCTGGCTAAAGCTAAAACTGGCGAGTGTAGAGATATTGTTATCCACGTCGGCACCAACGATGTTAGGATGAAACAGTCAGAGGTCACCAAGCGCAACATAGCTTCAGCATGTAAATCAGCTAGAAAGATGTGTCGGCATCGATTAATTGTCTCTGGCCCCCTCCCAGTTAGGGGGAGTGATGAGCTCTACAGCAGAGTCTCACAACTCAATCGCTGGATGAAAACTGTTTTCTGCCCCTCCCAAAAGATAGAATTTGTAGATAACTGGCCCTCTTTCTGGGATTCACCCACAAACAGGACCAAGCCTGGCCTGCTGAGGAGTGACGGACTCCATCCTAGCTGGAGGGGTGCTCTCATCTTATCTACGAACATAGACAGGGCTCTAACTCCTCTAGCTCCACAATGAAATAGGTTGCAGGCCAGGCAACAGGCTGTTAGCCAGCCTGCCAGCTTAGTGGAGTCTGCCACTAGCACAGTTAGCGTAGTCAGCTCAGCTTTCCCCATTGAGACCGTGTCTGTGCCTCGATCTAGGTTGGGCAAAATTAAAAATGGCGGTGTTCGCTTCAGTAATGTTACTAGTATAAAGACCTCCTCCATTCCTGCCATTATTGAAAGAGATTGTGATACTTCACATCTCAAAATTGGGTTACTTAATGTTAGATCCCTCACTTCCAAGGCAGTTATAGTCAATGAACTAATCACTGATCATAATCTTGATGTGATTGGCCTGACTGAAACATGGCTTAAGCCTGATGAATTTACTGTGTTAAATGAGGCCTCACCCCCTGGTTACACTAGTGACCATACCCCGTGCATCCGGCAAAGGCGGAGGTGTTGCTAACATTTACGATAGCAAATTTCAATTTACAAAAAAAAAAACAATGACGTTTTCTTCTTTTGAGCTTCTAGTCATGAAATCTATGCAGCCTACTCAATCACTTTTTATAGCTACTGTTTACAGGCCTCTTGGGCCATATGCAGTGTTCCTTACCGAGTTCCCTGAATTCCTATCGGATCTTGTAGTCATAGCAGATAATATTCTAATTTTTGGTGACTTTAACATTCACATGGAAAAGTCCACAGACCCACTCCAAAAGGCTTTCGGAGCCATCATCGACTCAGTGGGTTTTGTCCAACATGTCTCTGGACCTACTCACTGCCACAGTCATACTCTGGACCTAGTTTTGTCCCATGGAATAAATGTTGTGGATCTTAATGTTTTTCCTCATAATCCTGGATTATCGGACCACCATTTTATTGCGTTTACAATTGCAATAAATAATCTGCTCAGACCCCAACCAAGGAAGATTAAAAGTCGTGCTATAAATTCTCAGACAACCCAAAGATTCCTTGATGCCCTTCCAGACTCCCTCTGCCTACCCAAGGACGTCAGAGGACAAGAATCAGTTAACCTGTTTGGGCTAGGGGGCAGTATTGAGAATTTTGGAAAAAATATGTTCCCATTTTTAACTGCCTCCTACACCAACTCAGAAGCTAGAATATGCATATTATTGTTCAGGTTTGGATAGAAAACACTCTGAATTTTCTAAAACTGTTTGAATGGTGTCTGTGAGTATAACAGAACTCCTATGGCAGGCAAAACCCTGACAAGGTTTCAAGCAGTAAGTACCCTGTCTGACAAGGAGTCGTGCGTCTTACATCTTTTTATTGAAAAGTAAGGATCTTAGCTGTAACGTGACAATTCCCAGGGCTCCGATAGGCTCTCAGAGCCCGGGAAATAACTGAAGGTTTACGAGGGAGTCTCAGGCTGAAACACATTATCACCTTTTGTAAGTGTCGACTCAGAGGACCTTTGAATGAGGCGCGTGCACGAGTCGCTCCTGAGGAGAAATTTTATTCGGCTGTTTAGGCTCAATGCATACTCCCGGTCGGAATATTATCACTTATCTACGAGATAAATGGCATAAAAATTGGTTTTAAACAGCGGTTGACATGCTTCGAAGTACGGTAATGGAATATTTAGACATTTTTGACACGCCAATGCGCCATGCGCGGGACCGTGAAGAAGCATTCTGATAGTGTCTAGAACTCACGAACAAAATGTCGCTGTTTGGATATAACGATGGATTATTTGGGACCAAACCAACATTTGTTATTGAAGTAGAAGTCCTGGCAGTGTATTCTGATGAAGAACAAGCAAGGTAAGAACATTTTTCTTATAGGAAATGTGATTTTGGTGGATGCTGACCTGGGTGGGTATCTAAATAGCTAGCCCTGTAATGCCGGGCTATGTGCTTCATCCGAAAAGCTATTTTAAAATCGGACATATCGAGTGCATAGAGGAGCAATGTATCTATAATTCTTAAAATAATTGTTATGCTTTTTGTGAACGTTTATCGTGAGTGATTTAGCAAACTGTTAGTAAATTCCCCGGAAGTTTGCGGGGGTTATGCTTTTTCTGAACGTCACATGCTAATGTAAAAAGCTGGTTTTTGATATAAATATGAACTTTATTGAACAGACATGCATGTATTGTATAACACAATGTCCTAGGTGTGTCATCTGATGAAGATCATCAAAGGTTAGTGCTGCATTTAGCTGTGGTTTGGGTTTATGTGACATGATATGCTAGCTTGAAAAATGGGTGTCTGATTTTTTCTGGCTGGGCACTCTGCTGACAATCTAATGTTTTGCTTTCGTTGTAAAGCCTTTTTGAAATCGGACAGTGGGGTTAGATTAACGAGATTCTTGTCTTTAAATAGCTGTAAAATAGTCATATGTTTGAGAAATTGAAGTAATAGTATTTCTAACGATTCAAAAATCGCGCCACTGGATTTCAGTGGCTGTTACGTAGGTGGGACGATTTCGTCCCACATACCCTAGAGAGGTTAACCACCTAACCGAGGAACTCAATTTAACCTTGCGCAATACCCTAGATGCAGTTGCACCCCTAAAAATTTAAAACATCTGTCATAAGAAACTAGCTCCCTGGTATATAGAAAATACACGAGCTCTGAAGCAAGCTTCCAGAAAATTGGAACGGAAATGGCGCCACACTAAACTGGAAGTCTTCCGACTAGCTTGGAAAGACAGTACCGTGCAGTATCGAAGAGCCCTCACTGCTGCACGATCATCCTATTTTTCCAACTTAATTGAGGAAAATAAGAACAATCCGAAATTTCTTTTTGACACTGTCGCAAAGCTAACTAAAAAGCAGCATTCGCAAATGGAGGATGGCTTTCACTTCAGCAGTAATAAATTTATGAACTTCTTTGAGGAAAAGATCATGATCATTAGAAAGCAAATTACGGACTCCTCTTTAAATCTGGGTATTCCTCCAGGGCTCCATTGTCCTGAGTCTGCACAACTCTGCCAGGACCTAGGATCAAGGGAGATAAAGTGTTTTAGTACTATATCTCTCGACATAATGATGAAAATAATCATGGCCTCCAAACCCTCAAGCTGCATACTGGACCCTATTCCAACTAAACTACTGAAAGAGCTGCTTCCTGTGCTTGGCCCTCCTATGTTGAACATAATAAACGGCTCTCTATCCACCGGATGTGTACCAAGCTCACTAAAAGTGGCAGTAATAAAGCCTCTCTTGAAAAAGCCGAATCTTGACCCAGAAATTATAAAAAACTATCGGCCTATATCGAATCTTCCATTCCTCTCAAAAATTTTAGAAAAAGTTGTTGCGCAGCAACTCACTGCCTTCCTGAAGACAAACAATGTATACGAAACGCTTCAGTCTGGTTTTAGACCCCATCATAGCACTGAGACTGCACTTGTGAAGGTGGTAAATGACCTTTTAATGACGTCAGACCGAGGCTCTGCATCTGTCCTCATGCTCCTAGATCTTAGTGCCGCTTTTGATACCATCGATCACCACATTCTTTTGGAGAGATTGGAAACCCAAATTGGTCTACATGGACAAGTTCTGGCCTGGTTTAGATCTTATCTGTCGGAAAGATATCAGTTTGTCTCTGTGAATGGTTCGTCCTCTGACAAATCAATTGTAAATTTCGGTGTTCCTCAAGGTTCCGTTCTAGGACCACTATTGTTTTCACTATATAATTTACCTCTTGGGGATGTCATTCGAAAACATAATGTTAAATTTCACTGCTATGCGGACGACACACAGCTGTACATTTCAATGAAACATGGTGAAGCCCCAAAATTGCCCTCGCTAGAAGCCTGTGTTTCAGACATAAGGAAGTGGATGGCTGCAAATTTTCTACTTTTAAACTCGGACAAAACAGAGATGCTTGTCCTAGGTCCCAAGAAACAAAGAGATCTTCTGTTGAATCTGACAATTAATCTGGATGGTTGTACAGTCGTCTCAAATAAAACTGAAGGACCTCGGCGTTACTCTGGACCCTGATCTCTCTTTTGAAGAACATATCAAGACTGCTTCAAGGACAGCTTTTTTCCATCTACGTAACATTGCAAAAATCAGAAACTTTCTGTCCAAAAATGACGCAGAAAAATTAATCCATGCTTTTGTTACTTCTAGGCTCGACTACTGCAATGCTCTACTTTCCGGCTACCCGGATAAAGCACTAAACAAACTTCAGTTAGTGCTAAATACGGCTGCTAGAATCCTGACTAGAACCAAAAAATTTGATCATATTACTCCAGTGCTAGCCTCCCTACACTGGCTTCCTGTTAAGGCAAGGGCTGATTTAAAGGTTTTACTGCTAACCTACAAAGCATTACATGGGCTTGCTCCTACCTATCTTTCCGATTTGGTCCTGCCGTACATACCTACACGTACGCTACGGTCACAAGACGCAGGCCTCCTAATTGTCCCTAGAATTTCTAAGCAAACGGCTGGAGGTAGGGCTTTCTCCTATAGAGCTCCATTTTTATGGAATGGTCTGCCTACCCATGTGAGAGACGCAGACTCAGTCTCAACCTTTAAGTCTTTACTGAAGACTTATCTCTTCAGTAGGTCCTATGATTAAGTATAGTCTGGCCCAGGAGTGTGAAGGTGAACGGAAAGGCTGGAGCAACGAACCGCCCTTGCTGTCTCTGCCTTGTCGGTTCCCCTCTTCCCACTGGGATTCTCTGCCTCTAACCCTTTTACAGGGGCTGAGTCACTGACTTACTGGTGTTCTTCCATGCCGTCCATGGGAGGGGTGCGTCACTTGAGTAGGTTGAGCCACTGACGTGGTCTTCCTGTCTGGGTTGGCGCCCCCCCCTTGGGTTGTGCCGTGGCGGAGATCTTTGTGGGCTATACTCGGCCTTGTCTTCGGACGGTAAGTTGGTGGTTGTAGATATCCCTCTAGTGGTGTGGGGGCTGTGCTTTGGCAAAGTGGGTGGGGTTATATCCTGCCTGTTTGGCCCTGTCCGGGGGTATCATCGGATGGGGCCACAGTGTCTTCTGATCCCTCCTGTCTCAGCCTCCAGTATTTATGCTGCAGTAGTTTGTGCCGGGGGGCTAGGGTCAGTCTGTTACATCTGGAGTATTCTCTTGTCTTATCCGGTGTCCTGTGTGAATGTAAATATGCTCTCTCTAATTCTCTCTTTCTCTCTTTCTCTCGGAGGACCTGAGCCCTAGGACCATGCCTCAGGACTACCTGGCATGATGACTCCTTGCTGTCCCCAGTCCACCTGGCCATGCTGCTGCTCCAGTTTCAACTGTTCTGTCTGCGGCTACGGAACCCTGACCTGTTCACCGGACGTGCTTGTTGCACCCTCGACAATTACTATGATTATTATTATTTGACCATGCTGGTCATTTACGAACATTTTAACATCTTGACCATGTTCCGTTATAATATCCACCCCTCATAGCCTGGTTCCTCTCTAGGTTTCTTCCTAGGTTTTTGGCCTTTCTCAGGAGTTTTTCCTAGGGAGTTTTTCCCAGCCACCGTGCTTCTTTCACATGCATTGCTTGCTGTTTGGGGTTTTAGGCTGGGTTTCTGTACAGCACTTTGAGATTTCAGCTGATGTATGAAGGGCTATATAAATAAATTTGATTTGATTTGATTTAAACTATTGTTGGAAAAATTACTTGTGTCATGCAGAAAGTAGATGTCCTAACCGACTTGCCAAAACTGTAGTTTGTTAACAAGACATTTGTGGAGTGGTTGAAAAATGAGGCTTAATGACTCTGACCTAAGTGTATGTAAACTTCCGAATTCAACTGTACGTACGGACCCACAAAGGCAGTTTTGGAGGATCCCGTATGCGAGATTGGGGGCAGAGGAACAAGTAAGGGAATACCCCCTTGATTTGGACAAAATAACATGGCAACATATTGGCATAGCACGAATCATACACACGATTGCAAAAACCACCCAAAGCGGCCCATCTCCGGGCCAATCATATGGCAATTTTCCGATGGCAATTGCCAATTGTAACACCCCAAATTTCCTTTAGATGGCGAGCGTGCTCCACCTTGGATTTTCATACAGCAAATGATACCCAATTCTTACCCAAGTCTCAGATTTTGATAAAACGATTTTTTTTTTAAAACTTAGCACCTTGTAAAAAAGTGGTTTCTGGACCGTTTTTCGTATTTTTTTCGATTGTTATGTCAATTACACATGTATAAGAGCTGTATGAACATGCTTCTGACGTTTTTTATTGACGTCGTTTTTTGGGTTCTTTTTGCTTGTGCATAAGGCATATGTTTTGTGCATTTGGAATATGATTTCATAGGAAGTCAAAAGTGACATATTTTTTTCTTTTTTTGCCAAATGCCATTAGAAATGTGCAAATGAAATGTCCAATTCTTTTTTTGTCAATTATACATGTATGAATGTATTGAATGTGCCAAATCAGGATGTTTGTCCGTTTGCCATGTACGATCATAGGAAGTCGGTTTCCAAACCCAAAAGTCAGTGAACCATGGTCCAAATGGCATTTATACTGCCCAAATGATATATAGCCCTATGTTAAGCCATGGATCAACGCAGATGGTCTACTTGTCATGTATGATGAGGGAGAAGTGGGACTCTGTTGCTTTTAACATTTTTAACGAATTTGACATGCTCAGAATGCATAATTGACTGGCCCGATGATCTCGGGATGGCCGTGCAGTGACTGTGGTTCCTCTCCATCGCTCGTTGTGTTGATTTCATCATGTCAACTTTGGTGATATTTTTTGCTGTTGAATCATATTGCAAATGCGCGTTACATTTGCAATATTGCGCGTTACGTTTGCAATATGATTCAATGGGCATTTAGCATCACGAATTTAGGCATGCTCAAAAATACTGCAGAAATGCATTATTGACTGGCTCGATGAACTCGGGATGGCCGGGCAGTGACTGTGGTTCCTCTCCATTGCTCGTCACCCAGCAGTCAGCGTCCATCAGTCAATTAGATGTCATTTTGACACCAAACTGATAGCATCTGACACCAAATCCACTTTTTCCAACTCGTATAGAAGCCAACTATCACATATGTCAGAGAAGGCCCATAATTCACAGTGCTTTCAATTTTAACCATAAAAAAACATAAAATACATAGTTACGTTATAGCTGCGGGTCCAGCTCTGACATTATGTGTAGGCCTATGTGAGGCGACCCCGAATCCCAAGTTTTGGCTCAATAGGTCATTCGGTGCCCGAGCAATGGCCTTAATTGGTGCTGAAAATCCACTTTTTCAGGGCGTTACTACGGGGTCCCTGAATGAGCTATCGGACAGAGACATTGGGGTCCGTCTCTATGGGCTGAGGCGGTTTCAATGCACCTAGTCTTGCGACTCTGGGACATGTCGCCATGTCCGTGATATTCAAAATGAATTGAAAATATTGCAAATGTACGAGGCGGTTTCTCGGTCAGAGAACCTTCTAGAGCCCCATAAATCACCGTGCACTATCGACTTGAGCTCTAGAACAGGTTTCTAAAATTTCGGAGCTCTAGGTCTGACGGTT
Organism: Salmo trutta; assembly: GCF_901001165.1. Classification (NCBI taxonomy): domain Eukaryota; kingdom Metazoa; phylum Chordata; class Actinopteri; order Salmoniformes; family Salmonidae; genus Salmo; species Salmo trutta. The sequence continues at coordinate 3,492,444 of NC_042980.1, read as the reverse complement.
CTTGAATCGTTTGAACGAAAGTAACTATTGAAGGCGGTATAAGCCTCTAAGCCCCACAATATGTACCTATGGCCAAATTGTGTGTGTGTGTTTTTGTTTTTTTGCAAAAAGAATAGACACACGTTGTCTTTGGGGTAGGCATAAACAGAATCCTGAATAAGAAGTCTCTACCTTAAGAATTGACTGAGTAACAGATGGTTGAGTTGCGTGATTTTCACTATGTGCAGGTTATATGACAATAGCTCTTGGGTGGTTTTAACCACTTCCGGTTGTCACAGGAAGTTCTTACTCAACACACTTTGTCTTTGGGGTAGACATAAACAGAATCCTGAATAAGAAGTCTCTACCTTAAGAATTGGTTGAGTTGCGTGATTTTCACTATATGCAGGTTGACCATATGACAATAGCTCTAGGCTGTTTTAACCACTTCCCGTTATCACAGGAAGTTCTTACTCAACACACGTTGTCTTCGGGGTAGACATAAACAGAATCCTGAATAAGAAGTCTCTACCTTAATGGTAGCAGCGCTTGATCAGGCGAAAGCCTTTGATCGCGTGAATAGATCCTTTCTTTTCAGGGTGTTAGGAAGATTAGGATTTGGGGAAAAGTTTATAGGATGGATCCGTACTTTATATGTCGGAGCGGGGTGGCAGGTTAGCGTTAACGGTGACGTTTTTGACCTCTCGTCTGGGGTCAGGCAGGGATGCCCGCTCTCGGCTCTTCTCTTCGTTCTGTACATGGAGCCTCTGGGGGCTGCCATTAGGGCAGACACAGGGGTGGAGGGCTTGCTGATCCCTGGAAGTGGCGGTCTCCGTGTCAAGTTGACACAGTACGCCGACGACACATCCTTGCTGCTTTGCAAGGACTCGTGCCTGACAAGGTCCCTTGCCATTATTGGGGACTTCACCCGAGCGTCGGGGGCGGTTCTTAACCACGCGAAGTCTTCTGTTAAGTTTTTCGGAAGATGGAGTGGTAGGACGGATGTGCCCGGAGGGTTATCTCTCTGTAACAGGGCCCTGAGGATACTCGGGGTCCATTTTGAGACCTCCAGCTCAGCGACGCTGAACTGGAACAGGGGCATCGCAGTGGTACAGAAGAAGCTAGCGATGTGGAGGGCTAGGTCGTTGTCCTTTTTAGGCAAGGTCCTGGTTCTCAAGGTGGATGTATTGCCATCTCTATTGTACTTGGCGTACATCTATCCATTGCCGGCTTGTCTGAGGAGGCATCTAGTGAGGCTGGTGTTTCAGTTCATGTGGGGTGGCAGGTACGAGTGGGTCGCCAGGGCACGCATGATCTGTCCCATCGGGGAGGGAGGTAGGGGGGGTACCACATCTCCCCCTCAAGCTAGACGCCATTTTTGTTTCTTTTCTGTTGACGGAGCTTGCTCAGCCAGTACTACACCCGTCCGGTTACCTCCTGCGGGTGTTCTTCTCGTATCAGGCGAGAAGCGTAATGGTGTGGTCTAACACGGGTCCTCGGGCAGAACAGCTGCCGTGGCACTTTGGCCATGCGGCCAAGTGGCTGCGTGCGCACCCCGAGGTTGAAGTTGCCCGAGTAGGTTTAGATCACAGGCACCTGTACGAGGAGGTCAGAGGGCAGTAAGTCCAGCACCTGTAGTGGGCATCCCGGCAGTGGTCTGGGAAGGAGTGCAGGCGCAGGGTCTGGACAACAGGCTCAAGGACCTGAATTGGTTGAGCCTCCACAAGTGTTTGCCGGTACGCTCCACCATGTACCGGCATAGCTTGGCGCGATCCCCCACCTGCCCAAGACCTTCTTGTGGCGGGGAGGAGACTTTGCGCCATGTCTTTTGGGACTGTGCCATTGCCGGAGTAGTATGGGCGAAGGCACGGGTGGTGTTAGGAAGGTTAAGAGGAGATTTTGTGTTGACTTGGGCTAGGCTAGAGAGAGGTGTAGGGAGAGCGAGGGGGACGGATAGGGATAGGTTTCTGCTCTGGCTTCTCATGAGCCTCTTTAAGCGGGGGCTGTAGGAAGCCAGGCAGAACATGGTCAAGACAGGGAGAGATTGGGGGGTGGAAGGGATAGTGAGGAGGGTGGAAGGAGATTTGAGAGGGAGGATGAAGAGGGAGGAGAGGAAGTGGGGGCAGCACGCTGCCCGGGAGAGGTGGAAGGGGGGATTAGGGCTGGGGTTATTTTTGATTAGGGACGGGGAGATAGGGAAAGTTAGTGTGTAGGATGACGGGGAGGGACGATGCTCCCCTGAGTTTTGTTTTGGGGTATTTGTTTTGTTTTATAAATTAAATACCATTATTTGAGTTTGAAAGAAATATATGATTTTGTAAAGAATGAATGGTATTGAACGTAATAAATTATTTTTTCAAAAAAAAAAATCTGTTCTTATCAGTTTAATATCTGATACGTCCCCCATCGGGGGACTACATATTAAATGGATTTTTCGAACAGGGAGTCGGAAATGGGGCTTGCTCCGTCCGCTCCACGCATCGACCCGGTATTGCAGTACCTCCGGGAACGGTGCAACACTTTTCTCTCATTGTCAAGGAAAAAGAAATACACAAAGCTATGTAAAACAGCTAGCAGAAGAAGAGAAGGAATGAAAAAAGAAGAATCATCCAAACTGAAACAAGGGCGAAGCCCCCTTCATGGGGTCCCCCGTTTTCCCGCCATTTTACTTAAAAAAAAAATTGGCCAGGATTGTGTGTGTGTGTGTGTGTCTCTGTGTGTGTGTGTGTGTGTGTGTGTGTGTGTCTCTGTGTGTGTGTGTGTCTCTGTGTGTGTCTCTGTGTGTGTGTGTGTCTCTGTGTGTGTGTGTGTCTCTGTGTGTGTGTGTGTGTGTGTCTCTGTGTGTGTGTGTCTCTGTGTGTGTGTGTCTCTGTGTGTGTGTGTGTCTGTTTTTGACCCCCCCCAAAAATACAATCACTTCACCAGGATTGTCTGTCTCTGTTTTTGACCCCCCCAAAAAATACAATCACTTCACCAGGATTGTCTGTCTGTCTGTCTGTCTCTGTTTTTGACCCCCCCAAAAAATACAATCACTTCACCAGGATTGTCTGTCTGTCTGTCTGTCTGTGAATTTTTACCCACAGCCCTCAAACTTGGAAGAGTGGGTTCGGGAACCACCCGCGGGCACCCGGCCTAGAGTGCACAGTGTGTGTCTCGGGCCCCGACCTCTGACTTCCATACGACTCTGGTTTCTCTTCATTACGCACAAGCCTTTCGCCTTTTACTAAAGACTTCCGTGGAGAGGAACACTTACGAGTTCAACATATTTTTGGAAGGGCTTTGCTTCTGGCAGAGCCCGGTATCTTGTTTCAAGAGAAATTGACAGAGATGACGCCGAGACTTTTTGCTCAGGCGTTTGACTTGAAACCGGCTGACCGACCGACCGACCGGCGTATTTTTCCACTCAAAGTAGTCGCTCGGGCAATTGAGTTCAAGCCCGACGACGACTGACGTGTTTTCCGGGCTTTGAACAAATAGTCGCACTAGGCTTAAAGAGCTAGTGACTTAAAGACGCATTAGCGACTTGTTAAAAAAAACACCCGCCTGTCACCAGGGAAGCGTCGGGTGGGGAGGAGACAACTTTTGCCAAACCGCTGAGGTCTGCCGAGACCCCCGGGGGCCCGGCGGGTGCAGGGGTCAATTTGTGGGTTATCGCTTCTCGGCCTTTTGGCTCAGATCAAGCTTGGTACCGAGGTGCCCCAAAGCCCGCTGAGTCAATAGGTCGAAGGTGGTAGGGCGGAGGAATTTTTTATTTTTTTGGTTGGAAGATTCTTTTTTTTTCCCTCCAAATTTTTTGAGCGCATTTTATCAAGGAGAAAATGGCGCGGAATCCAAACAGCAGGTCGGTTCCTGGAATGGGTCTGGCAAACACGGTAAGGTTTGCATGGAGAGATAAGGAGTTGGAGCCAGCCGGTCGAGAAACCTTTGGGAGGACAATCTTGATGGGGGTATTGAAACTGGCGGTCAAGGACGTATTTTGCCTCCAGGGGAATCCCATGGAAGCAGCGTATGATGTGACTTTTTACAATGAAGAGAAACATGATGAGATCATGCAGAAGGTGAGATAAGTTTTAGCTGTAAGGCCGATGTGCCATTACGAGGTCACAAGCTTGGCGAGGAATAATTTTCGGGTGGTAACAGTAAACGTCTATAACCCCCATGTCAAGGATGAAGAAGTGAGGGCCTTTCTGGGGAGGTATATGGACAAGGTATCCTCAGCAAGGCTCCTCAGGGACTCCCTGGGGTTTTGGAATGGGAGGAGAGGGTTCCAGGCCCTACTCAGGGAGGACCCAAAGGGACAGGGTGGCTACCTCCATCCTCCCGCTATGTTCTCCCTGGGGGCTGACAGGGGGACGTTGTTTTATGCACGTCAGCCCCCGTTTTGCAGGCGTTGTATGGCCTATGGCCATACCCTCGCCTCGTGCAGTACAAAAAAATGCAGATTTTGTGGATCTGGAGAGCACGAGGCGGGGGACTGCGACGTGCCGAAGGCGTGCCACGGGTGTGGCTCATCTGCACACCTGTGGCGGGAGTGCCCGGCTCGCCAGAGGTCATACGCGTCTGCAGCTGGGGGGGGAGCAGGAGCGGGGGATGGGGGAAGAAGAGGAGGGGAAGGAAGGCCGGCTCAGGACGTGAGCACAGGCCCCGAGGGGAAGGACACAAGGAAGGAGGAGGAGGAACAAGGAGCGGCAACAGGAGTGGAGGCGGACAAGGAAGGAATGGGAGCAAAAGAACTGGGAAGAGAGGAAGAGGAGGAATGCAAGAGAGTGGAGGAGCCTGAGAGAGAAGAGCGCGAGGGGGGGGGTGGTGGTGAAGGAGACGGTGGAAGGACCAGTGGAGGAGGAGGAAGGGGGGAGGCGGGAGTGGGGGGAAAGTGCCCTGGTGGAAGAGATGAGGGGTATGGTGGAGGATCTGGCGGGGACAGAGGGTGGTATCTCTCCCCTACCACCATCACCAAAGAAGAGGGCGAAGAGGAGGGTGCGCCTGGCTGACAGTGAGAGGGAGGCCAAGAGACTGATGGGGGCGGGAGAGACCTCGGGGTTGCCGCTGGTTTCCCCAGACCCTCAACTTCTGGTGGGGGGGAACCCACCTAACAAGGCCCAGGGCTGGGTGGATGAGGAGGTGGGGAGTTTTGTGTTTGGGGACTCCGACTCCCCTATCCTCTTTCAGACCAGCTATAGCGCTGGGGAGGGGGAGGAGTGTGGGGGTAGACCCAGGATGCAGGGCACCCCGGTGCCAAACACCATTCCTGCATCCTGGGTTGGTGAAATGGAGGACACGTCGGGTGTACGGACAACGTTCCCGCCGGTAGACATGGAGCAGGGGAGCATCGGGTGAGTCTCCTGTTTTTTTGTTTTTCGGTTGGGGTTTAGTTTTTTTCTTGAGTAAAGGTTGATTTGTTTTATTTATTTTAATTTTTCATGGGGTTAAATTTTACTTTTGTTAGTTTAAACGTAAGGGGATTAAGGGACTTTGTTAAGAGGAGGGCGGTTTTTAGTTATTTGGAAGGTGTGGGTTTTGATTTTTGTTTTTTGCAGGAGGTTCACCTGAGGGATGGAGGGGATATCAGTAGGTTTAGGAGGGAGTGGGACAAGGGGGAGTCAGTTTGGAGTATAGGGGGGGTGCACTCATCAGGGGTAGGGATTTTGTGTGGGCACAGGGAGGTAAAGGTGGAGGGTTCTTTTGTGGTTATGCAGGGGAGGGTGTTGGGGTGGATGTCACTTTAAGAGATTGTAAGTTTAGATTAGTGGTGGTGTACGGGCCACAGGTGGCGGCAGACAGAAGGGAGATGGTGGACTGTCTGGCGCCCCTGTGTGTTACAAATAGGCACTTAGTGATAGGAGGGGATTTTAATATAGATTTAGGGGTAGGGGGGGATAGTAGTGCAGGCTCCATCACTGGACTAATGGCTTGCCATGGTCTGGTTGATGGAGGCCTGCACACTACTCCGACAATGGCTGGTCCCACATGGCGCAACTCTCGGGGGGTTGCGCGGAGGCTCGACTATATTTTCCTATCTAGGTCTTTGGGTCAGTTGTCTGGGCGGCTGTTGCCTGTGTTCTTCTCAGATCACGACGGGGTGCTCCTGCAGGTGGGGTCGCCAGTCTGCCTCTTCGGTAGGGGGTACTGGAAATTAGATCGGGATGTGCTGGAGGAGCAAGCTTTCGTCGAAGCCTTTTTTGGTTTCTTTCGGGGGCTTGAAGGCCTCCGGTCCATGTGCGAGGGGGTGTTAGAGTGGTGGGATTTAGTTAAGGTAAGGATTAGGGCCTTTATAATAGGATATTGTAAGAGGACTAAAAGGGAGGAAAGGAGGGAGGTGGATCGTATCCAAAGGTTGATTGAACTCGAGTACGAGGCAGGCAACCTCGGCGGGTCGATTGACTGGGAGAGATCCACAGCCCTGAAGGCTCAGCTCAGGGAGCTGCAGGAGCGGAAGGCTAGAGCTTTCCTGGAGCGTGCGCATAATGGCTTTTTAGAACATAATGAGACTTGTTCCGCTATGTTCTTTAAGTCAGTTAGGGGCAGGCAGAGTAGGAAGGTAATGCATGGGGTTAGGGAAGAAAAAGGTAGTATAGTTAGAAAGCCGGAGGAGATGGTCAGGGTGACAACTGATCATTTCCGAGGTTTATTTAAAGAGAGGGTAATAGATGTAGAGCAGGGAAATGTGTTTTTAGAACACTTGTCCCGGCGATTGCCGGAGGACATTAGAGATGTGATGGAGGCTCAGATCTCCCTCGAGGAGGTTGAGAGCGCTCTCAGGAGGATGGGAAAAGGGAAGGTGCCTGGGATGGATGGGCTGCCGGCCGAGTTTTACCTCAAGTTTTGGGGTATACTTGGACCAGTGGTCCTCGAAGTCTTGAAGGCCATCCTTGAGACGGGGGTCCCGGGGGGATCAATGGCTGTTGGTGTGCTGTCACTTCTTTATAAGAAGGGGGAAGCAACCGACCTTGGCAACTGGCGGCCGTTGACCATGCTGTGCGTAGATTACAAGCTACTTGCAAAGGTTTTAGCAGACCGGTTGCGCACAGCCCTTCCCTACGTCGTCCATGAGGATCAGACGTGCGGGGTAGAGGGTCGCTCGATCAGATGGAACCTACAGTTGATCAGGGACTCCATCGCTTGGGTAGAAGATAGGGGGCTGCCTTTAATGGTAGCAGCACTAGATCAGGCGAAAGCCTTTGATCGCGTGAATAGATCCTTTCTATTCAGGGTGTTAGGTAGGTTAGGATTTGGGGAGAAGTTTATAGGATGGATCCGTACATTATATGTCGGAGCGGGGTGCCGAGTTAGCGTAAACAGTCACTTAGGTGACGTTTTTGACCTCTCGTCTGGGGTCAGGCAGGGATGCCCGCTCTCGGCTCTCCTCTTCGTTCTGTACATGGAGCCTCTGGGGGCTGCCATTAGGGCAGACACAGGGGTGGAGGGCTTGCTGATCCCTGGAAGTGGCGGTCTCCGTGTCAAGTTGACACAGTACGCCGACGACACATCCTTGCTGCTTTGCAAGGACTCGTGCCTGACAAGGTCCCTTGCCATTATTGGGGACTTCACCCGAGCGTCGGGGGCGGTTCTTAACCACGCGAAGTCTTCCGTTAAGTTTTTCGGAAGATGGAGTGGTAGGACGGATGTGCCCGGAGGGTTATCTCTCTGTAACGGGGCCCTGAGGATTCTCGGGGTCCATTGTGAGACCTCCAGCTCAGCGACGCTAAACTGAAACATGGGCATCGCATTGGTACAGAAGAAGCTAGCGATGTGGAGGGCTAGGTCTTTGTCTTTTTTAGGCAAGGTCCTGGTTCTCAAGGTGGATGTATTGCCATCTCTTTTGTATTTGGCGTACATCTACCCATTGCCGGCTTGTCTGAGGAGGCCTCTAGTGAGGCTGGTGTTTCAGTTCATGTGGGGTGGCAGGTACGAGTGGGTCGCTAGGGCACGCATGATCTGTCCCATCGGGGAGGGAGGTAGGGGGGTACCACATCTCCCCCTCAAGCTGGACGCCATTTTTGTTTCTTTTCTGTTGACGGAGCTTGCTCAGCCAGTACTACATCCGTCCGGTTACCTCCTGCGGGTGTTCTTCTCGTATCAGGCGAGAAGCGTAATGGTGTGGTCTAACACGGGTCCTCGGGCGGAACAGCTGCCGTGGCACTTTGGCCATGCGGCCAAGTGGCTGCGTGCGCACCCCGAGGTTGAAGTCGCCCGAGTAGGTTTAGATCACAGGCACCTGTACGAGGAGGTCAGACAGGCAGTAAGCCCAGCACCTGTAGTGGGCATTCCGGCGTTGGTCTGGGAGGGAGTGCAGGCGCGGGGTCTGGACAACAGGCTCAAGGACCTGAATTGGTTGAGCCTCCACAAGTGTTTGCCGGTGCGCTCCACCATGTATCGGCATAGCTTGGCGCGATCCCCCACCTGCCCAAGACTTTCTTGTGGCAGGGAGGAGACTGTGCGCCATGTCTTTTGGGACTGTGCCATTGCCGGAGTAGTATGGGCAAAGGCACGGGTGTTGTTAGGAAGGGTTAGAGGGGATTTTGTATTGACGTGGGCTAGGTTAGAGAGAGGTGTAGGGAGAGCGAGGGGGACGGATAGGAATAGGTTTCTGCTCTGGCTTCTCATGAGCCTCTTTAAGCGGGGCCTGTGGGAAGCCAGGCAGAACATGGTCAAGACAGGGAGAGATTGGGGGGTGGAAGGAATAGTGAGGAGGGTGGAAGGAGATTTGAGGGGGAGGATGAAGAGGGAGGAGAGGAAGTGGGGGCAGCATGCTGCCCGGGAGAGGTGGAAGGGGGGTTTAGGGCTGGGGTTATTTTAGATTAGGGACGGGAAGATAGGGAAAGGTAGTGTTTAGGATGACGGGGAGGGATGATGCTCCCCTGAGTTTTTGTTTGGGTTTTCGTTTGTTTGTTGAATTAAAAATACCATGATTGATTTATGTTTAAAAGGAAATTTTTGATTTGTATTGTATGAATGGTATTGATTGTAATAAATTATTTTTTCTAAAAAAAAAAATCTGTTCTTATCAGTTTAATATCTGATATGTCCCCCATCGGGGGACTACATATTAAATGGATTTTTCGAACAGGGAGTCGGAAATGGGGCTTGCTCCGTCCGCTCCACGCATCGACCCGGTATTGCAGTACCTCCGGGAACGGTGCAACACTTTTCTCTCATTGTCAAGGAAAAAGAAATACACAAAGCTATGTAAAACAGCTAGCAGAAGAAGAGAAGGAATGAAAAAAGAAGAATCATCCAAACTGAAACAAGGGCGAAGCCCCCTTCATGGGGTCCCCCGTTTTCCCGCCATTTTACTTAAAAAAAAAAAAAAAAATACAAATAAAAACATTGGCCAGGATTGTGTGTGTGTGTGTGTGTGTGTGTGTGTGTGTCTGTGTGTGTCTGTGTGTGTCTGTGTGTGTCTGTGTGTGTGTGTCTCTGTCTGTGTGTGTGTGTGTGTGTGTGTGTGTGTGTGTGTGTGTGTGTGTGTCTCTGTGTGTGTGTGTCTGTCTGTCTGTCTGTCTCTGTTTTTTGACCCCCCCAAAAAATACAATCACTTCACCAGGATTGTCTGTCTGTCTGTCTGTCTGTCTGTCTGTCTGTCTGTCTGTCTGTCTGTCTCTCTCTGTTTTTGACCCCCCAAAAAATACAATCACTTCACCAGGATTGTCTGTCTGTCTGTCTGTCTGTCTCTCTCTGTTTTTGACCCCCCAAAAAATACAATCACTTCACCAGGATTGTCTGTCTGTCTGTCTGTCTGTCTGTCTGTCTCTCTCTGTTTTTGACCCCCCAAAAAATACAATCACTTCACCAGGATTGTCTGTCTGTCTGTCTCTCTCTCTGTTTTTGACCCCCCCAAAAAATACAATCACTTCACCAGGATTGTCTGTCTGTCTGTCTGTCTGTCTGTCTCTGTTTTTGACCCCCCCAAAAAATACAATCACTTCACCAGGATTGTCTGTCTGTCTGTGAATTTTTACCCACAGCCCTCAAACTTGGAAGAGTGGGTTCGGGAACCACCCGCGGGCACCCGGCCTAGAGTGCACAGTGTGTGTCTCGGGCCCCGACCTCTGACTTCCATACGACTCTGGTTTCTCTTCATTACGCACAAGCCTTTCGCCTTTTACTAAAGACTTCCGTGGAGAGGAACACTTACGAGTTCAACATATTTTTGGAAGGGCTTTGCTTCTGGCAGAGCCCGGTATCTTGTTTCAAGAGAAATTGACAGAGATGACGCCGAGACTTTTTGCTCAGGCGTTTGACTTGAAGCCGGCTGACCGACCGACCGACCGACCGGCGTATTTTTCCACTCAAAGTAGTCGCTCGGGCAATTGAGTTCAAGCCCGACGACGACTGACGTGTTTTCCGGGCTTTGAACAAATAGTCGCACTAGGCTTAAAGAGCTAGTGACTTAAAGACGCATTAGCGACTTGTTAAAAAAAACACCCGCCTGTCACCAGGGAAGCGTCAGGTGGGGAGGAGACAACTTTTGCCAAACCGCTGAGGTCTGCCGAGACCCCCGGGGGCCCGGCGGGTGCAGGGGTCAATTTGTGGGTTATCGCTTCTCGGCCTTTTGGCTCAGATCAAGCTTGGTACTGAGGTGCCCCAGAGCCCGCTGAGCCAAAAGGTCGAAGGAAGGCAGGAGGGAGGAAAGGTTTGGAGTGTGGGAAAGGTTTTTTTCCAATTTTCAAAAAAGGAATTTTTTAGCGGCTTCTTTTTAAGAGAGCTTTTTTCGAGGTAGTGGAACCTTTTTTCTTGTCTGGAAGATGGCTCGATACGCTCCCAACAAGATGCCTGGAATCGGGATAGCGAACACGGTGAGGTTCGCCTGGAGGAACAAGGAGATGGAGCCGTTTGGGAGGGAAACCTTTGGGAGAACAATATTGATTGGGATCCTAAAGTTGGAGGTGGGGGAAGTGTTGTGCCTCCAGGCGAACCCACTGGAGGTGGCTTACGAAGTGACGCTCCACAAAGAAGACAGGTATGAGGAGGTGATGAGGAGGGCGAGGGAAGTAGGAAAGGATGGACCGATGGGTCATTACGAGGTGACCAGCCTGGGAAAAACCAATTTCCGGGTGGTCACGGTTAAGATGTATAACCCTCATGTGAAGGACGATGAGGTGAGGACTTTCCTTGGGCGTTACATGGACAATGTCTCATCGGCGAGGCTCTTCAGGGACTCCCTGGGCTTCTGGGATGGGAAGAGAGGATTCCAGGCGTTGCTCAGGGAGGACCCTGGGGGGTTGGGGGGCTACCTCCATCCGCCGGCGATGTTCTCCCTGGGGGCTGACAGGGGGACGTTGTATTATGCACGTCAGCCCCCGTTCTGCAGGCGTTGTATGGCCTATGGTCATATCCTCGCCTCGTGCAGCACAAAGAAGTGTAGGTATTGTGGATCTACGGAGCACGAGGCGAGGGACTGTGACGCGCCGAAGGCATGTCACGGGTGTGGCATGCTGACGCACCTGTGGCGTGAATGCCCGGCGCGTCAGAGGTCATACGCGTCTGCAGCTGGGGGGGAGCGAGAGCCGGGGATGGGGGAAGAAGAGGAGAAGACCATGAAACAACAACAGGCACAGAGGAAAAGGAGACACGGCAGGAAGAGAAACAAAGAGAGACAGCAGGAGCAGAAGAGGAAAAGGAAGAAATGGACATAGTGGAACCGGAAGGGAAGGAGGCTGAAAGAGAGGAGGAGCAGGAGGCTGAAAGAGAGGAGGACCAGGAGGATGAAGGAGAGAAGGTGATGGGAGGAGAGGTTGAAGGAGAGGAGGAGCAGGAGGCAGAAGGAGAGAAGGAGCAGGAGGAGGAAGGAGACATGAGAGTGGAGGGGCAAGAGAAGAAGGCGGTGGAGAGGAAAGAGATGGAGAAGGAAACAGAGAGGGAGGAGACGGCGGTGGAGAAGAAGGAGATAGAAAGTAAGGAGACAGAGAAGGTAACGAGAGCGAAGGATTGGGTGAACACTGGAATGGGAGGAATTAAAAGTCGCAAGATGTGGAAGAGATATGAAAATCTTTTGCCGGCTACTAAACATTACAGGAAGTCAAAGAGGAAGGAGAGCTTGAGGGGGAGGTGTGGAGAAAGAGGGGGGGAGGCAGATCAGGGGGGAGGGGAGGGGGTTTTTGCAGGGCCCTCGTGGGCTCCCTCTTCCTTCTCTTTTACACCCCTGTCAGAGCTGGACTTTACAGGGATGGCCCAGGATTGGGCGATGGAGGGAGGATTAAGCTCCCTGTTTGGGAGCGTGGGGTCCCCGGGCCGGAGTCAGGAGGAGGGCAGGGTGATGGACCTAAGCGTGGGGTACGGGACGCAGGGTGAGCATGGGTCGGGCGTTGTTACCGCATCCAGGGGAGAGGGGATGGCGGCCGACGGGGGAGAATCAGGAGTGGAGAAGGCGTCCCCGTCGGTCGGGATGGGGTGAGTTCTTCCTTGATTTTTTTTTGTGTGGGTATGGGTTTTTGTTTGTAGGTAGGAAGGGGAGGGAAGATGCTCCCATGACTTTTGGTTGTTGGGTTTGGTTATTATTTAATAGTTTTGAAATGTTTAATGGAATTTGTGTTTGAATTGATTGAATTGTGTAAGATTTTTGTTGGGTTTTGGAATGTAATAAATATATTTTCTAAAAAAAAAAAAAATCTGTTCTTATCAGTTTAATATCTGATATGTCCCCCATCGGGGGACTACATATTAAATGGATTTTTCGAACAGGGAGTCGGAAATGGGGCTTGCTCCGTCCGCTCCACGCATCGACCCGGTATTGCAGTACCTCCGGGAACGGTGCAACACTTTTCTCTCATTGTCAAGGAAAAAGAAATACACAAAGCTATGTAAAACAGCTAGCAGAAGAAGAGAAGGAATGAAAAAAGAAGAATCATCCAAACTGAAACAAGGGCGAAGCCCCCTTCATGGGGTCCCCCGTTTTCCCGCCATTTTACTTTAAAAAAAATACAAAAAAAAAAAATAAAAACATTGGCCAGGATTGTGTGTGTGTGTGTGTGTGTGTGTGTGTCTGTGTGTGTCTGTGTGTGTCTGTGTGTGTCTGTGTGTGTGTGTCTCTGTCTGTGTTTGTGTGTGTGTGTGTGTGTGTGTGTGTGTGTGTGTGTGTGTGTCTCTGTTTTTGACCCCCCCAAAAAATACAATCACTTCACCAGGATTGTCTGTCTGTCTGTCTGTCTGTCTGTCTGTCTCTCTCTGTTTTTGACCCCCCAAAAAATACAATCACTTCACCAGGATTGTCTGTCTGTCTGTGAATTTTTACCCACAGCCCTCAAACTTGGAAGAGTGGGTTCGGGAACCACCCGCGGGCACCCGGCCTAGAGTGCACAGTGTGTGTCTCGGGCCCCGACCTCTGACTTCCATACGACTCTGGTTTCTCTTCATTACGCACAAGCCTTTCGCCTTTTACTAAAGACTTCCGTGGAGAGGAACACTTACGAGTTCAACATATTTTTGGAAGGGCTTTGCTTCTGGCAGAGCCCGGTATCTTGTTTCAAGAGAAATTGACAGAGATGACGCCGAGACTTTTTCTTCAGGCGTTTGACTTGAAGCCGGCTGACCGACCGACCGACCGACCGGCGTATTTTTCCACTCAAAGTAGTCGCTCGGGCAATTGAGTTCAAGCCCGACGACGACTGACGTGTTTTCCGGGCTTTGAACAAATAGTCGCACTAGGCTTAAAGAGCTAGTGACTTAAAGACGCATTAGCGACTTGTTAAAAAAAACACCCGCCTGTCACCAGGGAAGCGTCGGGTGGGGAGGAGACAACTTTTGCCAAACCGCTGAGGTCTGCCGAGACCCCCGGGGGCCCGGCGGGTGCAGGGGTCAATTTGTGGGTTATCGCTTCTCGGTCTTTTGGCTCAGATCTAGCTTGGCACCGTGGTGTCTCAAAGCCCGCTGAGTCAAAGGTCGAAGGCCGGAGGGCGTAAGAGAGAATCCAGTTCTATTTGTTGCGGTGAGAACGTGGATTTAAGGCCATTTTTCCGTGAGGATATGGCCACTAATAGCAGCGCAGGGTCGGTCCCCAGGACTGGACTGAAGAATACGATCCGATTTGCTTGGAAGAAGGAAGAGGAAACGAGAATGCCAAGGGATTCGTTTGGAAGAGCCGTGCTGATGGGGGCCCTGAAGCTAAGAGTGTCTGAAGTGATGTGTCTGCAGGGAAATGCAATGGAGGAGGCCTACGACGTTACATTACACACAGAAGGTATGTGTGATGTCGTAATGGATAGAGTCAAGGTGGCGGCTGAGGAGAGACCATTGTCCTTTTTTAACATAACATGCCTGGCAAAGACAAACTTCAGGACTATCAATGTACACATGTACAATCTGCATGTTGCGGACATAGCAATAGGGGCTTTCCTGAGTAGGTTTTGTGACGTGACGTCTGGGGCGAGGTACGTGAAGGACTCGTTGGGGTTCTGGAATGGCCGCCGCCAGTTTCAGGTTCTGCTGAGGCCAGATAAAGGAGGTTTTGACGGATTCCTCCATCCCCCGGCGGTTTTTTCACTGGGCTCAGACAGGGGGATGCTTTTCTACACACGTCAACCCCCTTTTTGTAAGAAGTGTAGGGAGTATGGACACGTCACGGCTGCCTGCAGTACGGGGAAATGCCGTTTTTGCAAATCAGGGGAGCATGAGGCAAAGGACTGTAGGGAGCCGAAGGAGTGCCATGGGTGTGGTAGTAGGCTGCACCTGTTCCGAGACTGTCCGTCCCGTCGGCAGTCATATGCCGAGGCGGCGGCGGGGAGGAAGGAAGGAGAAGATTCTGCGGGGGAGCGACTGGAGAAAAAGGACCCTGGGTCTAGGGAGAAAGACTCAGAGAGGAAGGAGCAGGAGAGACCGTCCTCACCAACGCCCACTCCACGTGCCAGGGCTGGGAAAAAGGTGGCATCAGGGCCGTCGGTGGAAGGAGGTGAGGGGTCCGCTAACAAGCAGCCGGAGATGGAGGAGGCGGGTGGCGGAATGGAGGAGATGGGCTCATTACTTGATGGGGTGGAGGGGCTTGGGGCCCTGGTAGAAATGGTTGAAAACCTTCCAGTGTTGGGGTCAAGGGCAGGGGAGTGGGCCTCAGACTCCGGTGTGCTGCTCAGGCAGGATGGGGAGGAACCATCAGTAGGGAGGGTGATCCCGGAGCTGGAGCAGGAACCCTACATCGGCAAAAAGAAGAGGACAAAGCGGAAGAAGGACGTGCAGAAAGAGGTGGGAGGCTTAGGGGAAGGGGCAGGCAAGCGTGCGATGGGGGTTAAAGACAGTGCCGCTGAAGTGGCCCCCCTGTCCTCACAGGACTCATCCCTCCCTTTACCACTAGAGGAAATGGACATGACAACCTCTACTCTATCTCTGCATCCTGGGGATGGAGGGTCGCTAGGCTGTTCAGAGAAGCCGGAAACCTCCATCCCCAACCCTTTCCCGGCGTCATGGGCAGATGACTTGGGGGTCTTAGAGGAAGGGGGAAACAGAATGTCCCAAGCTGTGTGCGAGCAGGTGGACTCATATGAGGAGGACCTGTATCCTTCGGACGGGGGGAGCACTTTTACTTCCCTGTCGGAGGAGATGGAGCAGGGGAGCATCGGGTGAGCCTCCTGTTATGTTTTTGTTGTTAGTAGGTTGTTGTTAATATTTTCATTATGGATAAAATTACTTTTGTTAGTTTAAATGTAAGGGGTTTGAGGGATAGGATAAAAAGAAGGGCTTTTTTTAGTTATTTAGAGGGTGTGGGGTTTGATTTTTGTTTTTTACAGGAGGTTCACCTAAGGGATGGGGGGGATGTTGTGAGGTTTAAGAGGGAGTGGGATAAGGGGGAATCAGTTTGGGGTATAGGGGGGGTTCACTCTTCGGGGGTAGGGATTTTGTTTGGGAATAGGGAGGTAAAGGTTGAGGATACTTTTGTTGTTATGCAGGGGAGGGTTTTGGGGGTGGATGTCACATTAAGAGATTGTAGGTATAGATTAGTTGGGGTGTACGGACCACAGGTGGCGGCAGACAGGAGGGAGATGGTGGACTGTCTGACGCCCCTGTGTGTCACAAATAGGCAGTTGGTGATAGGGGGAGACTTTAATATAGATTTAGGGGTTGGGGGGGACAGCAGTGCAGGCGCCATCACCGGGCTAATGGCTTGCCATGGTCTGGTTGATGGTGGCCTGCACACTGCTCCGAAAATGGCTGGTCCCACTTGGCGCAACTCCAGGGGGGTTGCGCGGAGGCTTGACTATATTTTTCTATCCAGGTCCTTGGGTCAGTTGTCTGGTAGGCTGTTGCCTGTCTTCTTTTCAGATCACGACGGGGTGCTCCTGCAGGTGAGTTCTCCAGTCTGTCTCTTCGGTAGGGGGTATTGGAAGTTAGATCGGGAGGTGCTGGATGAGCAAGCCTTTGTTAATGCCTTTATTGGTGTGTTTCGGGGGCTTGAGGGCCTCCGGTCCATGTGCGAGGGGGTGTTGGAGTGGTGGGACTTAGTAAAGGTAAGAATTAGGATCTTTATTATAGGATATTGTAAGAGGAGAAAAAGGGAGGAAAGGAGGGAGGTGGATCATATCCATAGGTTGCTCGAACTCGAGTACGAGGCAGGCAACCTCGGCGGGTCGGTCGACTGGGAGAGATCCACTGCCCTGAAGGCGCAACTCAGGGAGCTGCAGGAGCGGAAGGCTCGAGCTTTCCTGGAGCGTGCGCATAGCGGTTTTTTAGAACATAACGAGACTTGTTCCACCATGTTCTTTAAGTCGGTTAGGGATAGACAGAGTAGAAAGGTAATGTACGGGGTGAGGAAAGAAAATGGTAGTGTAGCTAGAGAGCCGGAGGAGATGGTCAGAGTAACAACTGATCATTTCCGAAGTTTCTTTAAGGAGAGGGAAGTAGATGTAGAGCAGGGAAGTGTGTTTTTAGAACACTTGTCCCGGCGATTGCCGGAGGACATTAGAGAAGCGATGGAGGCTCAGATCTCCCTAGAAGAGGTTGAGAGCGCCCTTAGGAGGATGGGAAAAGGGAAGGTGCCTGGGATGGATGGGCTGCCGGCTGAGTTTTACCTCAAGTTTTGGGAGATACTCGGACCGGTGGTCCTCGAAGTCTTGAAGGCCATTCTCGAGACGGGGTTCCCGGGGGGATCGATGGCCGTAGGAGTGCTGTCACTTCTTTACAAGAAGGGGGACGCCACAGACCTTGGCAACTGGCGGCCATTGACCATGCTGTGTGTAGGCTACAAGCTACTTGCAAAGGTCCTAGCGGATCGGTTGCGCACAGCCCTTCCCTTCGTCGTTCATGAGGATCAGACGTGCGGGGTAGAGGGCCGCTCTATTAGGTGGAACCTGCAGTTGATTAGGGACTCCATCGCTTGGGTAGAAGATAGAGGTCTGCCTTTAATGGTAGCAGCGCTTGATCAGGCGAAAGCCTTTGATCGCGTGAATAGATCTTTTCTTTTCAGAGTGTTAGGTAGATTAGGATTTGGGGAAAAGTTTATAGGATGGATCCGTATTTTATATGTCGGAGCGGGGTGCCGGGTTAGCGTAAACGGTCACATAGGTGACGTTTTTGACCTCTCGTCAGGGGTCAGGCAGGGGTGCCCGCTCTCGGCTCTCCTCTTCGTTCTGTACATGGAGCCTCTGGGGGCTGCTATTAGGGCAGACACAGGGGTGGAAGGCTTGTTAATCCCTGGAAGTGGCGGTCTGCGCGTGAAGTTGACGCAGTACGCCGACGACACTTCCTTGCTGCTTTGCAAGGACTCGTGCTTGACAAGGTCCCTTGCCATTATTGGGGACTTCACCCGAGCGTCGGGAGCAGTTCTTAACCATACAAAGTCTTCCGTTAAGTTTTTCGGAAGATGGCGTGGTAGGACGGATGTGCCCGGGGTGTTCTCTCTCTGTAACGGGGCCCTGAAGATTCTCGGGGTTCATTTTGAGACCTCCGGCTCAGCGACGCTGAACTGGAACATGGGCATCGCAGTGGTACAGAGGAAGCTAGCGATGTGGAGGGCTAGGTCGTTGTCTTTTGTAGTTAAGGTCCTGGTCCTCAAGGTGGATGTATTGCCGTCTCTTTTATATTTGGCGTACATCTACCCATTGCCGGCTTGTCTGAGGAGGCCTCTAGTGAGGCTAGTGTTTCAGTTCATGTGGGGTGGCAGGTACGAGTGGGTCGCCAGGGCACGCATGCTTTGCCCCATCGGGGAGGGAGGTAGGGGGGTACCACACTTCCCCCTCAAGCTGGACTCAATTTTTGTTTCTTTTTTGTTGACAGAGCTTGCTCATCCGGTAGTACACCCGTCCGGTTACCTCCTGCGGGTGTTCTTCTCATACCAGGCGAGAAGCGTAATGGTGTGGTCTAACACGGGTCCTCGGGCGGAACAGCTGCCGTGGCACTTTGGTCATGCGGCCAAGTGGTTACGTGCGCACCCCGAGGTTGAAGTTGCCCGAGTAGGTTTAGACCACAAGCACCTGTACGAGGAGGTCAGACAGGGAGGGTGTCCGGCACCTGTGGTGGGTATCCCGGCGGTGGTCTGGGAGGGAGTGCAGGCACAAGTGTTTGCCGGTGCGTTCCATTATGTACCGGCATAGCTTTGCGCGATCCCCCACCTGCCCAAGACCTTCTTGTGGCGGGGAGGAGACAGTGCGCCATGCCTTTTGGGACTGTGCCTTTGCCGGAGTAGTATGGGCTAGGGCACGGGTGTTGTTAGGTAAGGTAAGAGGGGATTTTATTTTGTCGTGGGCTCGGGTAGAGAGAGGAGTAGGGAGAGCGAGGGGGACGGTAAGGGACAGATTTCTACTATGGCTTCTCATAAGCCTTTTTAAACGGGGGCTGTGGGAAGCCAGACAGAACATGGTAAAAACAGGGAGAGATTGGGGAGTGGAGGGGATAGTGAGGAGGGTGGAAGAAAATGTCAGGGGGAGGATGAAGAGGGAGGAGAGGAAGTGGGGGCAGCATGCTGCCCGGGAGAGGTGGAAGGGGGGTTTAGGACTGTGGTGAAGGGAATAGGGAAAAGGAATAAGTTAGGTATGGGGAGATTGGGAAATGTAGAGATTTAGGTATGTAGTTTAAAACTTCTTCAGCCTACCATCCCGTTAGCGGGATCATTTTCCAGCGAAAACTCCTAGCGACATTAGCATAACGAAATTCAATATTTTTTTTTTTTCAAATATAGGGCTGTCTCATATCGTTTTATAGATACACCTCTCTTGAATCGACCCTTGTTGTCCGATTTCAAAAAGGTTTTACAGGAAAAGCACAATATTAGATTATGTTAGAGGAGTACATTGTAAAAGTCGCATCATATGAATTTTCCGAGCAAGCACACCCATCACATATAACCAAAAAACAGCTAAATGCAGCACTAACCTTTTACAAACTTCATCAGATGACACACCTAGGACATCATGTTACACACAGCATGCAATCTTTTGTTCAATAAAGGTCATATTTCTATATAAAAACAGCATTTTACATCGGCACCTGAGGTTGACTAACTATTTTCCCATATAATGCGTCCCGGGAAACAGTGCTACAATTTTATAAATTACTATTCGAAAACGATTTTTTTAATATATATTGTCAATCTAAGATTTATAGATGAATATCTCTTGAAAACACCTGTCAAAACAGATTTTAAATTAACTTTACAGGGTAATCACACTTTGAGATCAAATGGGATGCGATACCCAGAAATTGAGCTCGAAAACCTAGCTCGGCGCCATCTTTGAACATTTGAGCAAGTAACATCTGATATTGTATAATATCGCCAATAATCCCTCACCTTTAGTTGTCTTCATCAGAAAACACTTCCCGATGTCCCAGGTCCATGACAAATGTATTTTCGGTTGAAAAAGTCCATGCTTTATGTTCCATTAGCTTCCTGTCGTTAGCGCGTCCTAAGGCTGTAATCAAATGTTGTTCCGTGCGCGGCACCTGTCTAACGCAAAATGACTGTTTACGGTTAGTTAGGTTCGTTCAAACATGTCAAACGTTGTATAAAATAATCGTCAGGGCCTGTTTCAACAAGAGAGCCAATCAGATTCGAGTGGGACGATGTCATTGTGTTTCAAAAGGCTTCCAAAGGTGGGGGCAGACACGGCCGCCGACGTCACAATGCTCATGGCCCTACTACTCTGACCAATTGCCACATCGTCTCTTTCACTGAGTTTCTACCGCAGAACCCTCAAAACACTTTGTAAAGACTGGGGACATCTAGTGGAAGCACTGGAAAGTGCTCAATTTTCATTTTTTTACGTTGTGATTTATAGGTAAGGCTGTGAAGTCGAGTCCACAATTCAGATTTCCACTTCCTGGTTCAATCGGTCTCGGGGTTTTGACTGCCATACGAGTTCTGTTATACTCACAGACACCATTCAAACAGTTTTAGAAAATTTAGGGTGTTTTCTATCCATATAAAATAAGTATATGCATGTCTTAGCTTCTGACTTTGATTAGTAGGCCGTTGAAAATGGGAACGATTTTTTTCCAAAATGCGCTGTGGCGCCCCCTATCCTAGGGTAAATCCAACAGGTTAAGTGAGTATTGAGAGGGAGGGAAGGTGCTCCCCTGAGTTTTAATTTGGGTTTCATTTGTTTTGAAATTTCAAATGCCTTGTATTGATGTTAATTGTAGAGATGATTATGATTATGATTGTTGATGGTTTGTTTATTATGCTTATGTTTTTGAACAGTAATAAAATCTTTTAATCATCTGTTCTTATCAGTTTAATATCTGATATGTCCCCCATCGGGGGACTACATATTAAATGGATTTTTCGAACAGGGAGTCGGAAATGGGGCTTGCCCCGTCCGCTCCACGCATCGACCCGGTATTGCAGTACCTCCGGGAACGGTGCAACACTTTTCTCTCATTGTCAAGGAAAAAGAAATACACAAAGCTATGTAAAACAGCTAGCAGAAGAAGAGAAGGAATGAAAAAAGAAGAATCATCCAAACTGAAACAAGGGCGAAGCCCCCTTCATGGGGTCCCCCGTTTTCCCGCCATTTTACTTAAAAAAAAAAAAACATTGGCCAGGATTGTGTGTGTGTGTGTGTGTGTGTCTCTGTGTGTGTGTGTGTGTCTCTGTGTGTGTGTGTGTGTGTGTGTGTCTCTGTGTGTGTGTGTGTGTCTCTGTGTGTGTGTGTGTGTGTGTGTGTGTGTGTGTGTGTGTCTCTGTGTGTGTGTGTCTGTCTGTCTGTCTGTCTGTTTTTGACCCCCCCAAAAAATACAATCACTTCACCAGGATTGTCTGTCTGTCTGTCTGTCTGTCTGTCTGTCTCTCTCTGTTTTTGACCCCCCAAAAAATACAATCACTTCACCAGGATTGTCTGTCTGTCTGTCTGTCTGTCTGTCTGTCTGTCTGTCTGTCTGTCTGTCTGTTTTTGACCCCCCCCAAAAAATACAATCACTTCACCAGGATTGTCTGTCTGTCTGTCTGTCTCTGTCTGTCTCTGTCTGTCTGTCTGTCTGTCTGTCTGTCTGTCTCTGTTTTTGACCCCCCCAAAAAATACAATCACTTCACCAGGATTGTCTGTCTGTCTGTCTGTCTGTCTGTCTGTGAATTTTTACCCACAGCCCTCAAACTTGGAAGAGTGGGTTCGGGAACCACCCGCGGGCACCCGGCCTAGAGTGCACAGTGTGTGTCTCGGGCCCCGACCTCTGACTTCCATACGACTCTGGTTTCTCTTCATTACGCACAAGCCTTTCGCCTTTTACTAAAGACTTCCGTGGAGAGGAACACTTACGAGTTCAACATATTTTTGGAAGGGCTTTGCTTCTGGCAGAGCCCGGTATCTTGTTTCAAGAGAAATTGACAGAGATGACGCCGAGACTTTTTGCTCAGGCGTTTGACTTGAAGCCGGCTGACCGACCGACCGACCGACCGGCGTATTTTTCCACTCAAAGTAGTCGCTCGGGCAATTGAGTTCAAGCCCGACGACGACTGACGTGTTTTCCGGGCTTTGAACAAATAGTCGCACTAGGCTTAAAGAGCTAGTGACTTAAAGACGCATTAGCGACTTGTTAAAAAAAACACCCGCCTGTCACCAGGGAAGCGTCGGGTGGGGAGGAGACAACTTTTGCCAAACCGCTGAGGTCTGCCGAGACCCCCGGGGGCCCGGCGGGTGCAGGGGTCAATTTGTGGGTTATCGCTTCTCGGCCTTTTGGCTCAGATCAAGCTTGGTACCGAGGTGCCCCTGAGTCAGAAGGTCGGAGGTAGGAGGGCGATAAGTTTTCTTGTTTGGAAACGAATTTTCAAATTATTTTTTTGAGCGCGCCATTATCCAGGAGGAGATGGCGCGCAATTCTTCAAACAGATCTGTCCCAGGGATGGGATTGGCGAATACTGTGCGTTTTGCTTGGAGAGATAAGGAGAAGGAGCCGGCTGGGAGAGAAACCTTCGGGAGGACGATCCTAATGGGAGTGCTGAAGCTGCAAGTAAAGGACGTTTTTTGCCTCCAGGGGAACCCGATGGAAGGAGCTTTCGACGTGACCTTCTACACGGAGGTGCAACATGACGACGTCTTGAAGAAGGTGAGAGAAGTGGGAGGAGATAAGCCGATGGGCCATTACGAAGTTTCAAGCCTTGCAAGGAGCAATTTCAGGGTGGTGACAGTGAATCTGTACAACCCGCATGTGAAGGACGAGGAGGTGAGGGCCTTTCTGGGGAGGTATATGGACAATGTATCCTCAGCAAGGCTCCTCAGGGACTCCCTGGGCTTCTGGAATGGGAGGAGAGGATTCCAGGCGTTGCTCAGGGAGGACCCTAAGGGTTTGGGTGGCTTCCTCCATCCTCCTGCAATGTTCTCCCTGGGGGCTGACAGGGGGACGTTATTTTACGCCCGTCAGCCTCCATTCTGCAGGCGTTGTATGGCCTACGGTCATACCGTGGCCTCGTGCAGCACTAGGAAGTGCAGATTCTGCGGATCGGGTGAGCACGAGGCCAGGGAATGTGACGAGCCCAAGGCGTGCCACGGGTGTGGCTCGTCTGCGCACCTGTGGCGGGATTGCCCGGCTCGTCACAGGTCATACGCGTCTGCAGCTGGAGGGAGAGCAGGGGATGGGGGAAGAGGAGGAAAAGAGGACCAAGACACAGGAGCGGGCCCAGATGGAGAGACACCAAGGAAGGAGATGGCGGCCCCGAGAGGAGAGGGGCAGAGGAGAGAGAAGGTCGGAGAAGATGGGGAGAAGGGGAAGGAAGAGGATGGAGTCAAGGGAGCGGCGAGGAAGGAGACGGCGACAGCAGTGGGAGAGGAGGTGGAGAAGGACAAGAAGGAAGGCCCAGAGGGGGATTTGGAGAGGGGGGAAGGTGGGAAGGAGTGGGGGGACAGTGAAATGTCGAGTGCCCTGGTGGAGGAGATGAGGGGCATGGTGGAGAAGCTGGCGGGGAGGGGGGGCGATGTCTCTCTTTTGCCGCCAACACCGAAGAGGAAAGCGAAGAGGAGCTACAAGGAAGGCAAGAAGGAGAGCGGTGGGGAGGGGGAGGGTGAGGCCAAGAGAGCAATGGGGGAAAAGGGGGGTAAGGAGGGAGATGCCCCAGAAACCTCATTGGCTTCCCTGCACTCTGGTCTGCTGGGGGAACTGGATAACCCAGGTGGGGCTCAGGAGAGGCCGCCTGGGGAGTCGCAGCCCCCTTTCAGTGATACAGGGCCCCTTTTTTTCTGCCCAGTAAGCAGTGGGGAGGTGGAAATGGAGGAGTTGGGTGACCAATCCGGGGTGCAGGGCACTCGGGTGCCCAACACCATTCCCGCATCCTGGATTGGGGAGATGGAGGAAGAGGGGGCGACGCCAGGAGAGGAGAGGACGTCCCCGCTGGATGAGATGGAGCAGGGGAGCATCGGGTGAGCCTCCTCTTTTATTTTTGTGTTTTGGGGGTGAAGGTTTCTTTGTTTTTATTTTATAATGAATATTTCTGTTACTTTTCTTAGTTTAAATGTAAGGGGTTTAAGGGATTTTGTTAAAAGGAGGGCGGTTTTTAGTTATTTAGAGGGTGTGGGGTTTGATTTCTGTTTTTTACAGGAGGTTCACCTGAGGGATGGAGGGGACGTAAATAGATTTAGGAAGGAGTGGGATAAGGGAGAATCGTATTGGGGTATAGGCGGGGTGAACTCAACAGGAGTAGGGATTTTGTGTGGTAATAGGGAGGTTAAAATAGAGAGCACTTTTTGCATAATGCAGGGGAGGGCGTTGGGGTTAGATGTAACATATAGGGAGGGTAGATATAGATTAATTGGGGTGTATGGGCCACAGGTGGCGGCAGACAGGAGGGAGATGGTGGACTGTCTGGCGCCTCTGTGTGTCACAAATAGGCACTTGGTGATAGGAGGGGATTTCAATATAGATTTAGGGTTAGTGGGTGATAGTAGTGCAGGCGCCATCACCGGGCTAATGGCTTGCCATGGTCTGGTTGATGGAGGTCTGCACTCTACTCCGACAATGGCTGGTCCCACATGGCGCAACTCTCGGGGGGTTGCGCGGAGGCTCGACTATATTTTCCTATCTAGGTCTTTGGGTCAGTTGTCTGGGCGGCTGTTGCCTGTGTTCTTCTCAGATCACGACGGGGTGCTCCTGCAGGTGGGGTCGCCAGTTTGCCTCTTCGGTAGGGGGTGCTGGAAATTAGATAGGGATGTGCTGGAGGAGCAAGCTTTCGTCGACGCCTTTTTTGGTTTCTTTCGGGGGCTTGAAGGCCTCCGGTCCATGTGCGAGGGGGTGTTAGAGTGGTGGGATTTAGTTAAAGTAAAGATTAGGGCCTTTATAATAGGATATTGTAAGAGGACTAAAAGGGAGGAAAGGAGGGAGGTGGATCGTATCCAAAGGTTGATTGAACTCGAGTACGAGGCAGGCAACCTCGGCGGGTCGATTGACTGGGAGAGATCCACAGCCCTGAAGGCACAGCTCAGGGAGCGGAAGGCTCGAGCTTTCCTGGAGCGTGCGCATAATGGCTTTTTAGAACATAATGAGACTTGTTCCGCTATGTTCTTTAAGTCGGTTAGGGCCAGACAGAGTAGGAAGATAATGAACGGGGTGAGGAAAGAAGATGGTAGTATAGTGAGAAAACCGGAGGAAATGGTCAGGGTGACAACTGATCATTTCCGAGGTTTATTTAAGGAAAGGGAAATAGATGTAGAGCAGGGAAATGTGTTTTTAGAACACTTGTCCCGGCGATTGCCGGAGGACATTAGAGATGTGATGGAGGCTCAGATCTCCCTCGAGGAGGTTGAGAGTGCTCTCAGGAGGATGGGAAAAGGGAAGGTGCCTGGGATGGATGGGCTGCCGGCCGAGTTTTACCTCAAGTTTTGGGGTATACTTGGACCAGTGGTCCTCGAAGTCTTGAAGGCCATCCTTGAGACGGGGGTCCCGGGGGGATAAATGGTTGTCGGTGTGCTGTCACTTCTTTATAAGAAGGGGGAAGCAACTGACCTTGGCAACTGGCGGCCGTTGACCATGCTGTGCGTAGATTACAAGCTACTTGCAAAGGTTTTAGCAGACCGGTTGCGCACAGCCCTTCCCTACGTCGTCCATGAGGATCAGACGTGCGGGGTAGAGGGTCGCTCGATCAGATGGAACCTACAGTTGATCAGGGACTCCATCGCTTGGGTAGAAGATAGGGGGCTGCCTTTAATGGTAGCAGCGCTTGATCAGGCGAAAGCCTTTGATCGCGTGAATAGATCCTTTCTATTCAGGGTGTTAGGTAGATTAGGATTTGGGGAGAAGTTTATAGGATGGATCCGTACATTATATGTCGGAGCGGGGTGCCGAGTTAGCGTAAACAGTCACTTAGGTGACGTTTTTGACCTCTCGTCTGGGGTCAGGCAGGGATGCCCGCTCTCAGCTCTCCTCTTCGTTCTGTACATGGAGCCTCTGGGGGCTGCCATTAGGGCAGACACAGGGGTGGAGGGCTTGCTGATCCCTGGAAGTGGCGGTCTCCGTGTCAAGTTGACACAGTACGCCGACGACACATCCTTGCTGCTTTGCAAGGACTCGTGCCTGACAAGGTCCCTTGCCATTATTGGGGACTTCACCCGAGCGTCGGGGGCGGTTCTTAACCACGCGAAGTCTTCCGTTAAGTTTTTCGGAAGATGGAGTGGTAGGACGGATGTGCCCGGAGGGTTATCTCTCTGTAACGGGGCCCTGAGGATACTCGGGGTCCATTTTGAGACCTCCGGCTCAGCGACGCTGAACTGGAACATGGGCATCGCAGTGGTACAGAAGAAGCTAGCGATGTGGAGGGCTAGGTAGTTGTCCTTTTTAGGCAAGGTCCTGGTTCTCAAGGTGGATGTATTGCCATCTCTATTGTACTTGGCGTACATCTATCCATTGCCGGCTTGTCTGAGGAGGCATCTAGTGAGGCTGGTGTTTCAGTTCATGTGGGGTGGCAGGTACGAGTGGGTCGCCAGGGCACGCATGATCTGTCCCATCGGGGAGGGAGGTAGGGGGGTACCACATCTCCCCCTCAAGCTGGACGCAATTTTTGTTTCTTTTCTGTTGACGGAGCTTGCTCAGCCAGTACTACACCCGTCCGGTTACCTCCTGCGGGTGTTCTTCTCGTATCAGGCGAGAAGCGTAATGGTGTGGTCTAACACGGGTCCTCGGGCGGAACAGCTGCCGTGGCACTTTGGTCATGCGGCCAAGTGGTTGCGTGCGCACTCCGAGGTTGAAATTGCCCGAGTAGGTTTAGATCACAGGCACCTGTACGAGGAGGTCAGACGGGCAGTAAGTCCGGCACCTGTGGTGGGCATCCCGGCAGTGGTCTGGGAAGGAGTGCAGGCGCGGGGTCTAGACAACAGGCTCAAGGACCTGAATTGGTTGAGCCTCCACAAGTGTTTGCCGGTGCGCTCCACCATGTACCGGCATAGCTTGGCGCGATCCCCCACCTGCCCAAGACCTTCTTGTGGCAGGGAGGAGACTGTGCGTCATGTCTTTTGGGACTGTGCCATTGCCGGAGTAGTATGGGCAAAGGCACGGGTGTTGTTAGGAAGGGTTAGAGGTGATTTTGTATTGACATGGGCTAGGCTAGAGAGAGGAGTAGGGAGAGCGAGGGGGACGGATAGGGATAGGTTTCTGCTCTGGCTTCTCATGAGCCTCTTTAACCTCTCTAGTACATGTGGGACGAACTCGTCCCACCTACGTAACAGCCACTGAAATCCAGTGGCGCGATTTTTGAATCGTTAGAAATGCTATAACTTCAATTTCTCAAACATATGACTATTTCACAGCTATTTAAAGACAAGAATCTCGTTAATCTAACCCCACTGTCCGATTTCAAAAAGGCTTTACAACAAAAGCAAAACATTAGATTATGTCAGCAGAGTACCCAGCCAGAAATAATCACACAGCCATTTTTCAAGCTAGCATATCATGTCACATAAACCCAAACCACAGCTAAATGCAGCACTAACCTTTTATAATCTTCATCAGATGACACACCTAGGACATTGTGTTATACAATACATGCATGTCTGTTCAATCAAGTTCATATTTATATCAAAAACCAGCTTTTTACATTAGCATGTGACGTTCAGAAAAAGCATAACCACCGCAAACTTCCGGTGAATTTACTAACAGTTTGCTAAATTACTCACGATAAACGTTCACAAAAAGCATAACAATTATTTTAAGAATTATAGATACATTACCCCTCTATGCACTCGATATGTCCGATTTTAAAATAGCTTTTCGGATGAAGCACATTTTGCAATAATCTAAGTACATAGCCCGGCATTACAGGGCTAGCTATTTAGATACCCACCCAGGTCAGCATCCACCAAAATCACATTTCCTATAAGAAAGATGTTCTTACCTTGCTTGTTCTTCATCAGAATACACTGCCAGGACTTCTACTTCAATAACAAATGTTGGTTTGGTCCCAAATAATCCATCGTTATGTTCCAACAGCGACGTTTTGTTCGTGAGTTCTAGAATGCTTTTTCGCGGTGTCGCGCATGGCGCATTGGCGTGTCAAAAATGTCTAAATATTCCATTACCGTACTTCGAAGCATGTCAACCGCTGTTTAAAACCAATTTTTATGCCATTTATGTCATAGAGAAGTGTTAATATTCCGACCGGGAGTATGCATTGAGCCTAAACAGCCGAATAAAATTTCTCCTCAGAAGCGACTCATGCACGCGCATCATTGAAAGGTCCTCCGAGCATCCACTTACAAAAGGCGATAATATATTTCAACCTGAGGTTCCCTCGTAAACCTTCAGTTATTTCGCGGGCTCTGAGAGCCTATTGGAGCCCTGGGAATTGTCACGTTACAGCTAAGATCCTTACTTTTCAATAAAAAGAGGTAAGACGCACGACTCCTTGTCAGACAGGGTACTTCCTGCTTGAAGCCTTGTCAGGTTTTTGCCTGCCATAGGAGTTCTGTTATACTCACAGACACCATTCAAACAGTTTTAGAAAATTCAGAGTGTTTTCTATCCAAACCTGAACAATAATATGCATATTCTAGCTTCTGAGTTGGTGTAGGAGGCCGTTAAAAATGGGAACATATTTTTTCCAAAATTCTCAATACTGCCCCCTATACCAAACAGGTTAAGCGGGGCCTGTGGGAAGCCAGGCAGAACATGGTCAAGACAGGGAGAGATTGGGGGGTGGAAGGAATAGTGAGGAGGGTGGAAGGAGATTTGAGGGGGAGGATGAAGAGGGAGGAGAGGAAGTGGGGGCAGCATGCTGCCCGGGAGAGGTGGAAGGGGGGTTTAGGGCTGGGGTTATTTTAGATTAGGAACGGGAAGATAGGGAAAGGTAGTGTTTAGGATGACGGGGAGGGATGATGCTCCCCTGAGTTTTTGTTTGGGTTTTCGTTTGGTTGTTGAATTAAAAATACCATGATTGATTTAGTTTAAAGGAAAATTTTGATTTGTATTGTATGAATGGTATTGATTGTAATAAATTATTTTTTTCTAAAAAAATAAAATAAAAATCTGTTCTTATCAGTTTAATATCTGATATGTCCCCCATCGGGGGACTACATATTAAATGGATTTTTCGAACAGGGAGTCGGAAATGGGGCTTGCTCCGTCCGCTCCACGCATCGACCCGGTATTGCAGTACCTCCGGGAACGGTGCAACACTTTTCTCTCATTGTCAAGGAAAAAGAAATACACAAAGCTATGTAAAACAGCTAGCAGAAGAAGAGAAGGAATGAAAAAAGAAGAATCATCCAAACTGAAACAAGGGCGAAGCCCCCTTCATGGGGTCCCCCGTTTTCCCGCCATTTTACTTAAAAAAATAAAAAAATAAAAAAATGAAAACATTGGCCAGGATTGTGTGTGTGTGTGTGTGTGTGTCTGTGTGTGTCTGTGTGTGTCTGTGTGTGTCTGTGTGTGTGTGTCTCTGTCTGTGTGTGTGTGTGTGTGTGTGTGTGTGTGTGTGTGTGTGTGTGTGTCTCTGTGTGTGTGTGTGTCTCTGTGTGTGTGTGTCTGTCTGTCTCTGTTTTTGACCCCACCAAAAAATACAATCACTTCACCAGGATTGTCTGTCTGTCTGTCTGTCTGTCTGTATGTCTGTCTGTCTGTCTCTCTCTGTTTTTGACCCCCCAAAAAATACAATCACTTCACCAGGATTGTCTGTCTGTCTGTCTGTCTCTCTCTGTTTTTGACCCCCCAAAAAATACAATCACTTCACCAGGATTGTCTGTCTGTCTGTCTGTCTGTCTGTCTGTCTGTCTGTCTGTCTGTCTCTCTCTGTTTTTGACCCCCCCAAAAAATACAATCACTTCACCAGGATTGTCTGTCTGTCTGTCTGTCTGTCTGTCTGTCTGTCTGTCTCTGTTTTTGACCCCCCCAAAAAATACAATCACTTCACCAGGATTGTCTGTCTGTCTGTGAATTTTTACCCACAGCCCTCAAACTTGGAAGAGTGGGTTCGGGAACCACCCGCGGGCACCCGGCCTAGAGTGCACAGTGTGTGTCTCGGGCCCCGACCTCTGACTTCCATACGACTCTGGTTTCTCTTCATTACGCACAAGCCTTTCGCCTTTTACTAAAGACTTCCGTGGAGAGGAACACTTACGAGTTCAACATATTTTTGGAAGGGCTTTGCTTCTGGCAGAGCCCGGTATCTTGTTTCAAGAGAAATTGACAGAGATGACGCCGAGACTTTTTGCTCAGGCGTTTGACTTGAAGCCGGCTGACCGACCGACCGACCGACCGGCGTATTTTTCCACTCAAAGTAGTCGCTCGGGCAATTGAGTTCAAGCCCGACGACGACTGACGTGTTTTCCGGGCTTTGAACAAATAGTCGCACTAGGCTTAAAGAGCTAGTGACTTAAAGACGCATTAGCGACTTGTTAAAAAAAACACCCGCCTGTCACCAGGGAAGCGTCGGGTGGGGAGGAGACAACTTTTGCCAAACCGCTGAGGTCTGCCGAGACCCCCGGGGGCCCGGCGGGTGCAGGGGTCAATTTGTGGGTTATCGCTTCTCGGCCTTTTGGCTCAGATCAAGCTTGGTACTGAGGTGCCCCAGAGCCCGCTGAGCCAAAAGGTCGAAGGAAGGCAGGAGGGAGGAAAAGGTTGGAGTGTGGGAAACGGTTTTTCCCTTTTTTCCAGTATAAAAGAATTTTTTTCTAGAGGCTTCTTTTCAAGAGAGCTTTTTTTCGAGGAGGTGGAAACCTTTTCTCTTGGTTTGAAAATGGCTCGACATGCTCCCAACAAGACGCCTGGAATCGGGATAGCGAACACAGTGAGGTTCGCCTGGAGGAACAAGGAGATGGAGCCGTTTGGGAGGACAATATTGATCGGGATCCTAAAGTTGCAGGTGGGGGAAGTGTTGTGCCTCCAGGCAAACCCACTGGAGGTGGCTTTTGACGTGACCCTCCACAAAGAAGACAAGTACGAGGAGGTAATGAGGAGGGCGAGAGAAGTGGGAATGGATGGACCGATGTGCTATTACGAGGTGACCAGCCTGGGAAAAACCAATTTCCGGGTGGTCACGGTTAATATGTATAACCCTCATGTGAAGGACGATGAGGTGAGGACTTTCCTTGGGCGTTACATGGACAATGTCTCATCGGCGAGGCTCCTCAGGGACTCCCTGGGCTTCTGGGATGGGAAGAGAGTTTTCCAGGCGTTGCTCAGGGAGGACCCTGGGGGGTTGGGGGGCTACCTCCATCCGCCGGCGATGTTCTCCCTGGGGGCTGACAGGGGGACGTTGTATTATGCACGTCAGCCCCCGTTCTGCAGGCGTTGTATGGCCTATGGTCATATCCTCGCCTCGTGCAGCACAAAGAAGTGTAGGTATTGTGGATCTACGGAGCACGAGGCGAGGGACTGTGACGCGCCGAAGGCATGTCACGGGTGTGGCATGCTGACGCACCTGTGGCGTGAATGCCCGGCGCGTCAGAGGTCATACGCGTCTGCAGCTGGGGGGGGAGCGAGAGCCGGGGATGGGGAAAGAAGAGGAGGGGACAAAGAAGCAAGAACAGGCACAGAGGAAAGGGACACACGGCGGGAGAAGGAGGAAAGAGAGACAGCAGGAGCAGAAGAGGAGAGGGAAGAAAGCTGAAAGAGAGGAGGAGCAGGAGGCTGAAAGAGAGGATGAGCAGGAAGATGAAGGAGAGAAGGAGCAGGAGGAGGAAGGAGAAAAGAGAGTGGAGGGGACAGAGAAGACGGAGGTGGAGAAGAAGGAGATGGAGAAGGAAACAGAGAGGGAGGAGATTGAGGAGACGGCGGGGGAGAAGAAGGAGATAGAAAGGAAGGAGACAGAGAAGGCAGCGGGAGTGAAGGATTGGGGGGACACTGAAATGGGGGGAGATGAAAGGCGTAAAAAGTGGAAAACGTATGAAAACCTGTTGCCGGCTACTAAGCCATACAAGAAATCAAAGAGGAGGGAGAGCTTGAGGGGGAGGGTTGGAGAAAGAGGGGGGAGGGCAGATCAGGGGGGAGGGGAGGGGGAGGTTGCGGGGCCCTCGTGGGCCCCCTCTTCCTTCTCCTTTACACCCCTGTCTGATCTGGACTTCACAGGTATGGCCCAGGATTGGGCGAGTGAGGGAGGGTTAAGCTCCCTGTTTAGGGGCATGGGGTCCCCGGGCCGGAGTCGGGAGGGAGGGGGGGTGGTGGATTTGAGTGGGGGGCACAAGGCACAGAGGGTGGGTGTGCCGGGTAGTGTGTTTGTTTCCAGGGGAGAGGGGATGGCGGCCGACGGTGGAGCGTCAGGAGTGGAGGAGGCGTCCCCGTCGGTCGGGAGTATAGGGTGAGTGTTTTTTGGTTATTTTTATATGGGTATGGGTTTTGGGTTGGTTAGTGATGAATAGTTTTGAAATGTCTATTTTTGTGTATATTGGAATTTGTGTTTGAATTTATTGAGTGGTGGAAAATTTTGGTTGGTTTTGAACGTAATAAATATATTTTATAAAAAAAAAAAAAAAAATCTGTTCTTATCAGTTTAATATCTGATATGTCCCCCATCGGGGGACTACATATTAAATGGATTTTTCGAACAGGGAGTCGGAAATGGGGCTTGCTCCGTCCGCTCCACGCATCGACCCGGTATTGCAGTACCTCCGGGAACGGTGCAACACTTTTCTCTCATTGTCAAGGAAAAAGAAACACACAAAGCTATGTAAAACAGCTAGCAGAAGAAGAGAAGGAATGAAAAAAGAAGAATCATCCAAACTGAAACAAGGGCGAAGCCCCCTTCATGGGGTCCCCCGTTTTCCCGCCATTTTACTTAAAAAAAAAAAAAAACATTGGCCAGGATTGTGTGTGTGTGTGTGTGTGTGTCTGTGTGTGTGTGTGTGTCTCTGTCTGTGTGTGTGTGTGTGTGTGTGTGTGTGTGTGTGTGTGTGTGTGTGTCTCTGTGTGTGTGTGTCTGTCTGTCTGTCTCTGTTTTTGACCCCCCCAAAAAATACAATCACTTCACCAGGATTGTCTGTCTGTCTGTCTGTCTGTCTGTCTGTCTGTCTCTCTCTGTTTTTGACCCCCCAAAAAATACAATCACTTCACTAGGATTGTCTGTCTGTCTGTCTGTCTGTCTGTCTCTCTCTGTTTTTGACCCCCCAAAAAATACAATCACTTCACCAGGATTGTCTGTCTGTCTGTCTGTCTGTCTGTCTGTCTGTCTGTCTGTCTGTCTGTCTGTCTGTCTGTCTCTGTTTTTGACCCCCCCAAAAAATACAATCACTTCACCAGGATTGTCTGTCTGTCTGTGAATTTTTACCCACAGCCCTCAAACTTGGAAGAGTGGGTTCGGGAACCACCCGCGGGCACCCGGCCTAGAGTGCACAGTGTGTGTCTCGGGCCCCGACCTCTGACTTCCATACGACTCTGGTTTCTCTTCATTACGCACAAGCCTTTCGCCTTTTACTAAAGACTTCCGTG
Source organism: Salmo trutta (assembly GCF_901001165.1). Lineage (NCBI taxonomy): Eukaryota > Metazoa > Chordata > Actinopteri > Salmoniformes > Salmonidae > Salmo > Salmo trutta. Next base: position 3,459,219 of record NC_042980.1, on the reverse strand, counting down.
GAGAGGAACACTTACGAGTTCAACATATTTTTGGAAGGGCTTTGCTTCTGGCAGAGCCCGGTATCTTGTTTCAAGAGAAATTGACAGAGATGACGCCGAGACTTTTTGCTCAGGCGTTTGACTTGAAGCCGGCTGACCGACCGGCGTATTTTTCCACTCAAAGTAGTCGCTCGGGCAATTGAGTTCAAGCCCGACGACGACTGACGTGTTTTCCGGGCTTTGAACAAATAGTCGCACTAGGCTTAAAGAGCTAGTGACTTAAAGACGCATTAGCGACTTGTTAAAAAAAACACCCGCCTGTCACCAGGGAAGCGTCGGGTGGGGAGGAGACAACTTTTGCCAAACCGCTGAGGTCTGCCGAGACCCCCGGGGGCCCGGCGGGTGCAGGGGTCAATTTGTGGGTTATCGCTTCTCGGCCTTCTGGCTAAGATCAAGCTCGGTACTGCGGTGCCTCAGAGCTCGCTTAGCTGGAAGCCGAAGGTCGGAGAGCGGTAAAAGTTTTGGTAAGTAAAACATTTTTTTCCTTTACAATAATAATTTTTTGACTTTGGATTTGTTGAGGAGAAGCCTTTTGTGTTCGAGGGAGCGTGCCATTTTCCAGGTGGAAATGCCACCGATTTCAAACTCAAAGATGCCTGGGATTGGATTGGCAAACACGGTACGTTTTGCCTGGAGGAATAAGGAGTTGGAGCCGTTCGGGAGGGAAACCTTCGGCAGAACAATTTTAATCGGGATCCTGAAAATGGAGGTCAAGGATGTTTTGTGCCTCCAGGGGAATCCGATGGAGGTGGCTTTTGACGTGACTTTTCACAAAGAAGAGAAGCATGATGAGGTAATGAAGAGGACGAGAGAGATGGGGAAAGATAGGCCTATGTGCCATTATGAAGTGACCAGCCTGGGGAAAAATAGCTTCAGGCTGGTCACAGTAAATATGTACAATCCTCATGTAAAGGATGAAGATGTAAGAGCCTTTTTGGGGAGGTACATGAACAATGTCTCCTCGGCGAGGCTCATCAGGGACTCCCTGGGCTTCTGGAACGGGAGGAGAGGGTTCCAGGCCTTGCTCAGCGAGGACCCAAAGGGTTTGGACGGCTACCTCCATCCTCCGGCAATGTTCTCCCTGGGGGCTGACAGGGGGACGTTATACTATGCCCGTCAGCCTCCATTCTGCAGGCGCTGTATGACCTATGGTCATATCTTGGCCTCGTGTAGCACAAAGAAGTGCAGATTCTGTGGATCAGGTGGGCACGAGGCCAAGGACTGTGACGAGCCGAAGGCTTGCCACGGGTGTGGCTCATCAGCGCACCTGTGGCGTGATTGCCCGGCTCGTCGGCGGTCATACGCGTCTGCGGAAGGAGGGGGAGCAGGAGCGGGGGATGGGGGAAGAAGAGGAGGGGAAGAAGAACAAGGGAAGGACGGGAACAAAGGCCCAGATGAGACGGCCAAACAGAAGGAGGAGAAGAAAGAGGTGGCAGCAGGAGACATGGGGGACAAAGAAGGGAAGGAAGCAGAAGGACCGGAAGGAGAAGAAGGAAAAAAGGTGGAAGAAAGAAAAGAAGTGGAGGAGCAAGAGAGTGCAACCGTGGAGGGGGGGTGCCGGGGGCAAGGACTGTGGACGGGGAGGAGGGGGGAGAGGGGGTTAGGGAGTGGGGGGACAGCGTGTCGAGTGCCCTCGTTGAGGAGATGCGGGGAATGGTGGAGGAGATGGCGGGGAGGGGGGGTGGTGTCTCCCCGCTACCTCTAACACCGAAGAAAAAAGGGAAGAGGAGGGTGTCCTTGACAGGGGGGGAGAGGGAGGAGGTGGCCAAGCGTGGGATGGGGGAGGGAAGGACGCCTTTGTCCTCACTGGCATCCTCAGTCCCTCAACATTTGGTGGAGGGTGACTCCCAGGACGTGGCTCAGAGCTGGCTGTCTGGGGGGGGAACTCAACTCCTGTTTGGGGAGATTGGGTCCCCTACTCTCAGCCCAGTAGCCTACAGAGAGGGAGGGAGGAGGTTGGTGGGGAACCCAGGGTGCAGGACACTCCGAGGCCAAACACCATACCTGCATCCTGGGTTGGAGAGATGGAGGACGGGGGGACGTCAGGAGAGAAGACGTCCCCGCTGGATGAGATGGAGCAGGGGAGCATCGGGTGAGTCTCCTGTTTTTTGTTACAGTGTGTTTTTCATTTGTTAAAGTAAGGGTTGTAATTTAATTTATAAATGATACTTTCTGTTAATTTTTTTAGTTTAAATGTAAGGGGTATGAGGGACTTTGTTAAGAGGAGGGTGGTCTTTAGTTTTTTAGAGGGGGTGGGTTTTGATGTTTGTTTTTTACAGGAGGTTCACCTGAGGGATGGAGGGGATGTCGTCAGATTTAGTAGGGAGTGGGATAAGGGGGAGTCAGTGTGGGGTATAGGTGGGGTTCATTCAACGGGGGTGGGGATTTTGTTTGGAAATAGGGAGGTGAAGTTGGAGGGATCTTTTGTCGTGATGCAAGGGAGGGTTATGGGGGTGGATGTCACTTTAAGGGATAGTAGGTATAGGTTAGTGGTGGTGTATGGGCCACAGGTGGCGGCAGACAGGAGGGAGATGGTGGACTGTCTGTCACCCCTGTGTGTTACAAATAGGCACTTGGTGATAGGGGGGGACTTTAATATAGATTTAGGGGTAGGGGGGGATAGTAGTGCAGGCTCCATCACCGGGCTAATGGCTTGCCATGGTCTGGTTGATGGAGGCCTGCACACTACTCCGACAATGGCTGGTCCCACATGGCGTAACTCCAGGGGGGTTGCACGGAGGCTCGACTACATTTTTCTTTCCAGGTCTTTGGGTCGGTTGTCTGGGCGGCTGTTGCCTGTGTCCTTTTCAGACCACGACGGGGTGCTCCTGCAGGTGGGGTCGCCAGTCTGCCTCTTCGGTAGGGGGTACTGGAAATTAGATCGGGATGTGCTGGAGGAGCAAGCTTTCGTCGACGCCTTTTTTGGTTTCTTTCAGAGGCTTGAAGGCCTCCGGTTCATGTGCGAGGGGGTGTTAGAGTGGTGGGATTTAGTTAAGGTAAGAAGTAAGGCTTTTATAATAGGATATTGCAGGAGGAAAAAAAGGGAGGAAAGGAGGGAGGTGGATCGTATCCAAAGGTTGATTGAACTCGAGTACGAGGCAGGCAACCTCGGCGGGTTGATGGACTGGGAGAGATCCACAGCCCTGAAGGCGCAGCTCAGGGAGCTGCAGGAGCGGAAGGCTCGAGCTTTCCTGGAGCGTGCGCATAATGGCTTTTTAGAACACAATGAGACTTGTTCCGCTATGTTCTTTAAGTCAGTTAGGGGCAGGCAGAGTAGGAAGGTAATGCATGGGGTTAGGGAAGAAAATGGCAGTATAGTTAGAAAGCCGGAGGAGATGGTCAGGGTGACAACTGATCATTTCCGAGGTTTATTTAAGGAGAGGGAAATAGATGTAGAGCAGGGAAATGTGTTTTTAGAACACTTGTCCCGGCGATTGCCAGAGGACATTAGAGATGTGATGGAGGCTCAGATCTCCCTCGAGGAGGTTGAGAGTGCTCTCAGGAGGATGGGAAAAGGGAAGGTGCCTGGGATGGATGGGCTGCCGGCCGAGTTTTACCTCAAGTTTTGGGGTATACTTGGACCAGTGGTCCTCGAAGTCTTGAAGGCCATCCTTGAGACGGGGGTCCCGGGGGGATCAATGGCTGTCGGTGTGCTGTCACTTCTGTATAAGAAGGGGGAAGCAACTGACCTTGGCAATTGGCGGCCGTTGACTATGCTGTGTGTAGACTATAAGCTCTTAGCAAAGGTCTTAGCAGATCGGTTGCGCACAGCCCTTCCCTACGTCGTCCACGAGGATCAGACGTGTGGGGTAGAGGGACGCTCTATTAGGTGGAACCTACAGTTGATCAGGGACTCCATCGCTTGGGTAGAAGATAGGGGGCTGCCTTTAATGGTAGCAGCGCTAGATCAGGCGAAAGCCTTTGATCGCGTGAATAGATCCTTTCTATTCAGGGTGTTAGGTAGATTAGGATTTGGGGAAAAGTTTATAGGATGGATCCGTACTTTATATGTCGGGGCGGGGTGCCGGGTTAGCGTTAACAGTCACTTAGGTGACGTTTTTGACCTCTCGTCTGGGGTCAGGCAGGGATGCCCGCTCTCGGCTCTCCTCTTCGTTCTGTACATGGAGCCTCTGGGGGCTGCCATTAGGGCAGACACAGGGGTGGAGGGATTGCTGATACCTGGAAGTGGCGGTCTCCGTGTCAAGTTGACACAGTACGCCGACGACACCTCCTTGCTGCTTTGCAAGGACTCGTGCCTGACAAGGTCCCTTGCCATCATTGGGGACTTCACCCGAGCGTCGGGAGCGGTTCTTAACCACGCGAAGTCTTCCGTTAAGTTTTTCGGAAGATGGAGTGGTAGGACGGATGTGCCCGGAGGGTTATCTCTCTGTAACGGGGCCCTGAGGATTCTCGGGGTCCATTTTGAGACCTCCGGCTCAACGACGCTGAACTGGAACATGCGCATTGCAGTGGTACAGAGGAAGCTAGCGATGTGGAGGGCTAGGTCTTTGTCCTTTTTAGGCAAGGTCCTGGTTCTAAAGGTGGATGTATTGCCATCTCTATTGTACTTGGCGTACATCTACCCATTGCCGGCTTGTCTGAGGAGGCCTCTAGTGAGGCTGGTGTTTCAGTTCATGTGGGGTGGCAGGTACGAGTGGGTCGCCAGGGCACGCATGATCTGTCCCATCGGGGAGGGAGGTAGGGGGGTACCACATCTCCCCCTCAAGCTGAACGCAATTTTTGTTTCTTTTCTGTTGACGGAGCTTGCTCAGCCAGTACTACACCCGTCCGGTTACCTCCTGCGGGTGTTCTTCTCGTATCAGGCGAGAAGCGTAATGGTGTGGTCTAACACGGGTCCTCGGGCGGAACAGCTGCCGTGGTACTTTGGCCATGCGGCCAAGTGGCTGCGTGCACACCCCGAGGTTGAAGTCGCCCGAGTAGGTTTAGATCACAGGCACCTGTACGAGGAGGTCAGACGGGCAGTAAGTCCAGCACCTGTAGTGGGCATCCCGGCGGTGGTCTGGGAGGGAGTGCAGGCGTGGGGTCTGGACAACAGGCTCAAGGACCTGAATTGGTTGAGCCTCCACAAGTGTTTGCCGGTGCGCTCCACCATGTATCGGCATAGCTTGGCGCGATCCCCCACCTGCCCAAGACCTTCTTGTGGCAGGGAGGAGACTGTGCGCCATGTCTTTTGGGACTGTGCCATTGCCGGAGTAGTATGGGCAAAGGCACGGGTGTTGTTAGGAAGGGTTAGAGGGGATTTTGTATTGACTTGGGCTAGGTTAGAGAGAGGTGTAGGGAGAGCGAGGGGGACGGATAGGGATAGGTTTCTGCTCTGGCTTCTCATGAGCCTCTTTAAGCGGGGCCTGTGGGAAGCCAGGCAGAACATGGTCAAGACAGGGAGAGATTGGGGGGTGGAAGGAATAGTGAGGAGGGTGGAAGGAGATTTGAGGGGGAGGATGAAGAGGGAGGAGAGGAAGTGGGGGCAGCATGCTGCCCGGGAGAGGTGGAAGGGGGGTTTAGGGCTGGGGTAATTTTAGATTAGGGACGGGAAGATAGGGAAAGGTAGTGTTTAGGATGACGGGGAGGGATGATGCTCCCCTGAGTTTTTGTTTGGGTTTTCGTTTGTTTGTTGAATTAAAAATACCATGATTGATTTAGTTTAAAGGAAACATTTTGATTTGTATTGTTTGAATGGTATTGATTGTAATAAATTATTTTTTCAAAAAAAAAAAAAAAAAAATCTGTTCTTATCAGTTTAATATCTGATATGTCCCCCATCGGGGGACTACATATTAAATGGATTTTTCGAACAGGGAGTCGGAAATGGGGCTTGCTCCGTCCGCTCCACGCATCGACCCGGTATTGCAGTACCTCCGGGAACGGTGCAACACTTTTCTCTCATTGTCAAGGAAAAAGAAATACACAAAGCTATGTAAAACAGCTAGCAGAAGAAGAGAAGGAATGAAAAAAGAAGAATCATCCAAACTGAAACAAGGGCGAAGCCCCCTTCATGGGGTCCCCCGTTTTCCCGCCATTTTACTTAAAAAAAAAAAAAACATTGGCCAGGATTGTGTGTGTGTGTGTGTGTGTGTGTGTCTGTGTGTGTCTGTGTGTGTCTGTGTGTGTGTGTGTGTGTGTGTGTGTGTGTGTGTGTGTGTGTGTCTCTGTGTGTGTGTGTCTGTCTGTCTGTCTGTCTCTGTTTTTGACCCCCCCAAAAAATACAATCACTTCACCAGGATTGTCTGTCTGTCTGTCTGTCTGTCTGTCTGTCTGTCTCTCTCTGTTTTTGACCCCCCCCAAAAAATACAATCACTTCACCAGGATTGTCTGTCTGTCTGTCTGTCTGTCTGTCTGTCTGTCTGTCTCTGTTTTTGACCCCCCCAAAAAATACAATCACTTCACCAGGATTGTCTGTCTGTCTGTGAATTTTTACCCACAGCCCTCAAACTTGGAAGAGTGGGTTCGGGAACCACCCGCGGGCACCCGGCCTAGAGTGCACAGTGTGTGTCTCGGGCCCCGACCTCTGACTTCCATACGACTCTGGTTTCTCTTCATTACGCACAAGCCTTTCGCCTTTTACTAAAGACTTCCGTGGAGAGGAACACTTACGAGTTCAACATATTTTTGGAAGGGCTTTGCTTCTGGCAGAGCCCGGTATCTTGTTTCAAGAGAAATTGACAGAGATGACGCCGAGACTTTTTGCTCAGGCGTTTGACTTGAAGCCGGCTGACCGACCGGCGTATTTTTCCACTCAAAGTAGTCGCTCGGGCAATTGAGTTCAAGCCCGACGACGACTGACGTGTTTTCCGGGCTTTGAACAAATAGTCGCACTAGGCTTAAAGAGCTAGTGACTTAAAGACGCATTAGCGACTTGTTTAAAAAAAACACCCGCCTGTCACCAGGGAAGCGTCGGGTGGGGAGGAGACAACTTTTGCCAAACCGCTGAGGTCTGCCGAGACCCCCGGGGGCCCGGCGGGTGCAGGGGTCAATTTGTGGGTTATCGCTTCTCGGCCTTTTGGCTCAGATCAAGCTTGGCACCGAGTTGTCTCAAAGCCCGCTGAGTCAAAGGTCGAAGGCCGGAGGGAGTAAGAAGGAAATCCAGTTAATTTATTTTTCAACTTGGTTTTTCGGGTTTTTTCCGTGAGGAGATGCCCAACAAAAGCAGCTCAGGGTCGGTCCCCAGGACTGGACTTAAGAACACAATCCGTTTCCCTTGGAAGAAGGAAGAAGATACACGCATGCCAAGAGATTCCTTTGGAAGAACTGTTTTGATGGGGGCCCTGAAAGTCAAAGTCCCAGAGGTTATGTGTCTGCAGGGAAATGCTATGGAGGAAGCATATGACGTGACCTTTCATACAGAAGGTATGTGCGACATTATAATGGACAGAGCCAAAGCGGCTGCTGGAGAGAAGCCATTGTCCTTTTTCAATGTAACGTGTCTGTCTAAGACCAATTTCAGGACTATTAATGTACATATGTACAATCCTCATGTAACGGATATCGCCATAGGGGCATTTCTGGGCCGTTTTTGTGACGTCACGTCGGGGGCAAGATATGTAAAGGACTCTTTGGGATTCTGGAATGGCCGCCGTCAGTTCCAGGTGCTCCTTAGGCCGGATAAGGAAGGGTTTGATGGCTTCCTACATCCCCCGGCGGTCTTTTCTCTGGGTTCGGACAGGGGGATGCTCTTCTACACCCGTCAACCTCCTTTCTGTAAGAAATGTAGGGAGTATGGGCACGTTACGGCTGCCTGCAGTACAGGGAGATGCAGGTTTTGCAAATCGGGGGAGCATGAGGCAAAGGACTGTAGGGAGCCGAAGGAGTGCCGCGGGTGTGGTAGTAGGCTGCACCTGTTCCGGGACTGTCCGTCCCGTCGGCAGTCATATGCCGAGGCGGCGGCAGGCAGAAAGGAAGGAGGAGACTCTGTGGGAGAACATCTGCAAAGAGGGGACCCTGGGTCTAGCAACAAAGACCAAGAGAAGAAGGAGCAGGAGAGACCAGCCTCACCAACGCCCACTCCACGTGCCAGGGTCGGGAAAGAGGTGGCATCAGGGCCGTCAGTGAAAGGAGGTGAGGGGTCTGCTATCCAACAGCCAGAGGTGGAGGAGGCGGGTGGCGGAATGGAGGAGATGGGATCATCACTTGATGGGGTGGAGGGGCTTGGGGCCCTGGTAGAAATGGTGGAAAATCTTCCAGTGTTGGGGTCAAGGGCAGGGGAGTGGGCCTCAAACTCTGGTGTGCTGCTCGAGCTCGGGCAGGCTGGGAAGGAACCGTTAGTAGGGAGGGTGATCCCGGAACTGGAGCAGGCACCCTACGTCGGCAAGAAGAAGAGGACGAAGCGGAAGGGTGAGGAGCAGGAAGAGGTGGGAGGATTAGGGGATGGGGCAGGCAAGCGTGTGATGGGGGTTAAAGACAGTGCCGCTGAAGTGGCCCCACTGTCCTCACAGGTCTCATCCCTCCCTTTACCCCTAACGGAAATGGACATGACGACCTCTACTCTATCTCTGCATCCTGGGGATGGAGGGTCGCAAGACTGTTCAGAGAAGCCGGAAACCTCCATCCCCAACCCTTTCCCGGCGTCATGGGCAGATGACTTGGGGGTCTTAGAGGAAGGGGGAAACAGAATGTCCCAAGCTGTGTGCGAGCAGGTGGACTCATCTGAGGAGGACCTGTATCCTTCGGACGGGGGGAGCATTTTTACTTCCCTGTCGGAGGACATGGAGCAGGGGAGCATCGGGTGAGCCTCTTGTTTTGTTTTTGTTATTAGTAGGTTGTTGTTAATGTTTTCATTATGGATAAAATTACTTTTGTTAGTTTAAATGTAAGGGGTTTGAGGGATAGGATAAAAAGAAGGGCGGTGTTTAGTTATTTAGAGGGTGTGGGGTTTGATTTTTGTTTTTTACAGGAGGTTCACCTAAGGGATGGGGGGGATGTTGTGAGGTTTAAGAGGGAGTGGGATAAGGGGGAATCAGTTTGGGGTATAGGGGGGTTCACTCTTCGGGGGTAGGGATTTTGTTTGGGAATAGGGAGGTAAAGGTTGAGGATACTTTTGTTGTTATGCAGGGGAGGGTTTTGGGGGTGGATGTCACATTAAGAGATTGTAGGTATAGATTAGTTGGGGTGTACGGACCACAGGTGGCGGCAGACAGGAGGGAGATGGTGGACTGTCTGACGCCCCTGTGTGTCACAAATAGGCAGTTAGTGATAGGGGGGGATTTTAATATAGATTTAGGGGTAGGGGGGGACAGCAGTGCAGGCGCCATCACCGGGCTAATGGCTTGCCATGGTCTGGTTGATGGTGGCCTGCACACTACTCCGAAAATAGCTGGTCCCACTTGGCGCAACTCCAGGGGGGTTGCGCGGAGGCTTGACTATATTTTTCTATCCAGGTCCTTGGGTCAGTTGTCTGGTCGGCTGTTGCCTGTCTTCTTTTCAGATCACGACGGGGTGCTCCTGCAGGTGAGTTCTCCAGTCTGCCTCTTCGGTAGGGGGTATTGGAAGTTAGATCAGGATGTGCTGGATGAGCAAGCCTTTGTTAATGCCTTTATTGGTGTGTTTCGGGGGCTTGAGGGCCTCCGGTCCATGTGCGAAGGGGTGTTGGAGTGGTGGGACTTAGTCAAGGTAAGGATTAGGATCTTTATTATAGGATATTGTAAGAGGAGAAAAAGGGAGGAAAGGAGGGAGGTGGATCATATCCATAGGTTGCTCGAACTCGAGTACGAGGCAGGCAACCTCGGCGGGTCGGTTGACTGGGAGAGATCCACTGCCCTGAAGGCGCAACTCAGGGAGCTGCAGGAGCGGAAGGCGTACGCCGACGACACATCCTTGCTGCTTTGCAAGGACTCGTGCCTGACAAGGTCCCTTGCCATTATTGGGGACTTCACCCGAGCGTCGGGGGCGGTTCTTAACCACGCGAAGTCTTCCGTTAAGTTTTTCGGAAGATGGAGTGGTAGGACGGATGTGCCCGGAGGGTTCTCTCTCTGTAACGGGGCCCTGAGGATACTCGGGGTCCATTTTGAGACCTCCGGCTCAGCGACGCTGAACTGGAACATGGGCATCGCAGTGGTACAGAAGAAGCTAGCGATGTGGAGGGCTAGGTCGTTGTCCTTTTTAGGCAAGGTCCTGGTTCTCAAAGTGGATGTATTGCCATCTCTATTGTACTTGGCGTACATCTATCCATTGCCGGCTTGTCTGAGGAGGCATCTAGTGAGGCTGGTGTTTCAGTTCATGTGGGGTGGCAGGTACGAGTGAGTCGCCAGGGCACGCATGATCTGTCCCATCGGGGAGGGAGGTAGGGGGGTACCACATCTCCCCCTCAAGCTGGACGCAATTTTTGTTTCTTTTCTGTTGACGGAGCTTGCTCAGCCAGTACTACACCCGTCCGTTTACCTCCTGCGGGTGTTCTTCTCGTATCAGGCGAGAAGCGTAATGGTGTGGTCTAACACGGGTCCTCGGGCGGAACAGCTGCCGTGGCACTTTGGCCATGCGGCCAAGTGGCTGCGTGCGCACCCCGAGGTTGAAGTCGCCCGAGTAGGTTTAGATCACAGGCACCTGTACGAGGAGGTCAGACGGGCAGTAAGTCCGGCACCTGTTGTGGGCATCCCGGCGGTGGTCTGGGAGGGAGTGCAGGCGCGGGGTCTAGACAACAGGCTCAAGGACCTGAATTGGTTGAGCCTCCACAAGTGTTTGCCGGTACGCTCCACCATGTACCGGCATAGCTTGGCGCGATCCCCCACCTGCCCAAGACCTTCTTGTGGCAGGGAGGAGACTGTGCGTCATGTCTTTTGGGACTGTGCCATTGCCGGAGTAGTATGGGCAAAGGCACGGGTGTTGTTAGGAAGGGTAAGAGGGGATTTTGTATTGACGTGGGCTAGGCTAGAGAGAGGTGTAGGGAGAGCGAGGGGGACGGATAGGGATAGGTTTCTGCTCTGGCTTCTCATGAGCCTCTTTAACCTGTTAGGGTATAGGGGGCAGTATTGAGACTTTTTTGAAAAAAGATGTGCCCATTTTTAAATGCCTCCTACACCTACCCAGTAACTACAATATGCATATACTTATTATATATGGATAGAAAACACCCTAAAGTTTCAAAAACTGTTTGAATGGTGTCTGTGAGTTTAACAGAACTCATTTGGCAGGCAAAACCCTGAGACAGATTCTGACAGGAAGTGGATACCTGATGTGTTGAATTGACTTTGAGCCTATGCCATTGAAAAACAAAGGGGGTGAAGTATATTCTGGCACTTCCTATTGCTTCCACAAGATGTCCCCAGCCTTTACAAAGTGTTTTGAGTGTTCTACAGTGAGATCTGACCGAATAAGAGCCATGGAACGTGATGGTCCATCATTCACCCTGGCGCGCGATTTGATGGTGGGTACTCTCATTCCGAAACGTTTTAAAAGAAAACCCAATGGTCCGCCTTGAATTTTATTCATGTTCTGGTTAAAAAAGGCCCTAATGATTTATGCGATACAACGTTTGACATGTTTGAACGAACGGAAATATATTTTTTCCGTTCTTGAAGTGAAGTGAAGTCCGGCTGGCTTAGATCATGCGCTACAACACGGAGGTTTTTCGACATAAATGATGAGCTTTTTTGAACAAAACTACATTCGTTATGGACCTGGGACTCTTTGGAAGTGACATCTGATGAAGAGAATCAAAGGTAATGGATTATTTATATAGTATTTTCGATTTTAGATTCCTCCAACATGGCGGTTAGTCTGTATCGCGATGCGTATTTTTCTGGCGCAGTGCTCAGATTATTGCAAAGTGTGATTTCCCAGTAAGGTTAATTTAAAATCTGACAAGTCCATTGCGTTCAAGAGATGTAAATCTATAATTCTTTGAATGACAATATAATATTTTAGCAATGTTTTCTAATATTAATTAATTATTTTGTCGTCATGACTTGACTGCCGGTATTGGAGGGAAACGATTTCCTGAACATCAACGCCATAGTAAAACACTGTTTTTAGATATAAATATGAACTTGATAGAACTAAAAATGCATGCATTGTCTAACAAAATGTCCTAGGAGTGTCATCTGATGGAGATTGTAAAAGGTTAGTGCATAATTTTAGCTGATTGTATGGTTTTGGTGACGCATGTCTTTGAATCGACAATGCATTGCACACAGCTATTGTCAATGTACTCTCCTAACATAACCTAACTTTATGCTTTCCCCGTAAAACCTTTTTGAAATCGGTAAACGTGGTTAGATTAAGAAGATGTTTATCTTTCAAAGGCTGTAAGTTAGTTGTATGTTTGAGAAATTTGAATTTGTACATTTATTTGGTTTCAAATTTGCCGCTCTTGAAATGCACCTGCTGTTGATAGGGTGCGCCACAGGTGGCACGCTAACGTCCCAGGTAGCCTCAAGAAGTTTTTTAAGCGGGGGCTGTGGGAAGCCAGGCAGAACATGGTTAAGACAGGGAGAGATTGTGGGGTGGAAGGCATAGTGAGGAGGGTGGAAGGAGATCTGAGGGGGAGGATGAAGAGGGAGGAGAGGAAGTGGGGGCAGCATGCTGCCCGGGAGAGATGGAAGGGGGGATTAGGGCTGGGGTTATTTTAGATTAGGGAAGGGAAGATAGGGAAAGTTAGTGTTTAGGATGACGGGGAGGGATGATGCTCCCCTGAGTTTTGTTTTGGTTTTTGTGTTGTTTTATGAATTAAAATGCCATTATTTATTTTGTATGAAAGGTATGATTTGTAATGAATGAATGGCATAGAAGGTAATAAATTATTTTTTCTAAAAAAAATCTGTTCTTATCAGTTTAATATCTGATATGTCCCCCATCGGGGGACTACATATTAAATGGATTTTTTGAACAGGGAGTCGGAAATGGGGCTTGCTCCGTCCGCTCCACGCATCGACCCGGTATTGCAGTACCTCCGGGAACGGTGCAACACTTTTCTCTCATTGTCAAGGAAAAAGAAATACACAAAGCTATGTAAAACAGCTAGCAGAAGAAGAGAAGGAATGAAAAAAGAAGAATCATCCAAACTGAAACAAGGGCGAAGCCCCCTTCATGGGGTCCCCCGTTTTCCCGCCATTTTACTTAAAAAAAAAAAAAAAAAAAAAAAAAACATTGGCCAGGATTGTGTGTGTGTGTGTGTGTGTGTGTGTGTGTCTGTGTGTGTCTGTGTGTGTCTGTGTGTGTGTCTGTGTGTGTCTCTGTCTGTGTGTGTGTGTGTGTGTGTATGTATGTGTGTGTGTGTGTGTGTGTGTGTGTGTGTGTGTGTGTGTGTCTCTGTGTGTGTGTGTGTGTGTCTGTCTGTCTGTCTCTGTTTTTGACCCCCCCAAAAAATACAATCACTTCACCAGGATTGTCTGTCTGTCTGTCTGTCTGTCTGTCTGTCTGTCTGTATGTCTGTCTGTCTCTCTCTGTTTTTGACCCCCCAAAAAATACAATCACTTCACCAGGATTGTCTGTCTGTCTGTCTGTCTGTCTGTCTGTCTGTCTGTCTGTCTGTCTGTGTCTGTCTGTCTGTCTGTCTGTCTCTCTCTGTTTTTGACCCCCCAAAAAATACAATCACTTCACCAGGATTGTCTGTCTGTCTGTCTGTCTGTCTGTCTGTCTGTCTCTGTTTTTGACCCCCCCAAAAAATACAATCACTTCACCAGGATTGTCTGTCTGTCTGTCTGTCTGTGAATTTTTACCCACAGCCCTCAAACTTGGAAGAGTGGGTTCGGGAACCACCCGCGGGCACCCGGCCTAGAGTGCACAGTGTGTGTCTCGGGCCCCGACCTCTGACTTCCATACGACTCTGGTTTCTCTTCATTACGCACAAGCCTTTCGCCTTTTACTAAAGACTTCCGTGGAGAGGAACACTTACGAGTTCAACATATTTTTGGAAGGGCTTTGCTTCTGGCAGAGCCCGGTATCTTGTTTCAAGAGAAATTGACAGAGATGACGCCGAGATTTTTGCTCAGGCGTTTGACTTGAAGCCGGCTGACCGACCGACCGACCGGCGTATTTTTCCACTCAAAGTAGTCGCTCGGGCAATTGAGTTCAAGCCCGACGACGACTGACGTGTTTTCCGGGCTTTGAACAAATAGTCGCACTAGGCTTAAAGAGCTAGTGACTTAAAGACGCATTAGCGACTTGTTAAAAAAAACACCCGCCTGTCACCAGGGAAGCGTCGGGTGGGGAGGAGACAACTTTTGCCAAACCGCTGAGGTCTGCCGAGACCCCCGGGGGCCCGGCGGGTGCAGGGGTCAATTTGTGGGTTATCGCTTCTCGGCCTTTTGGCTCAGATCAAGCTTGGTACCGAGGTGCCCCAAAGCCCGCTGAGTCAAAAGGTCGAAGGTGGTAGGGCGGAGGAATTTTTTATTTTTTTGGTTGGAAGATTCTTTTTTTGAGCGCATTTTATCAAGGAGAAAATGGCGCGGAATCCAAACAGCAGGTCGGTTCCTGGAATGGGTCTGGCGAACACGGTAAGGTTTGCATGGAGAGATAAGGAGTTGGAGCCAGCCGGTCGAGAAACCTTTGGGAGGACAATCTTGATGGGGGTATTGAAACTGGCGGTCAAGGACGTATTTTGCCTCCAGGGGAATCCCATGGAAGCAGCGTATGATGTGACTTTTTACAATGAAGAGAAACATGATGAGATCATGCAGAAGGTGAGAGAAGTTGGAGCTGGAAGGCCGATGTGCCATTACGAGGTCACAAGCTTGGCGAGGAATAATTTTCGGGTGGTAACAGTAAACGTCTATAACCCCCATGTCAAGGATGAAGAAGTGAGGGCCTTTCTGGGGAGGTATATGGACAAGGTATCCTCAGCAAGGCTCCTCAGGGACTCCCTGGGGTTTTGGAATGGGAGGAGAGGGTTCCAGGCCCTACTCAGGGAGGACCCAAAGGGACAGGGTGGCTACCTCCATCCTCCCGCTATGTTCTCCCTGGGGGCTGACAGGGGGACGTTGTTTTATGCACGTCAGCCCCCGTTTTGCAGGCGTTGTATCGCCTACGGCCATACCCTCGCCTCGTGCAGTACAAAAAAATGCAGATTTTGTGGATCTGGAGAGCACGAGGCGGGGGACTGCGACGTGCCGAAGGCGTGCCACGGGTGTGGCTCATCTGCACACCTGTGGCGGGAGTGCCCGGCTCGCCAGAGGTCATACGCGTCTGCAGCTGGGGGGGGATTAGGAGCGGGGGATGGGGGAAGAAGAGGAGGGGAAGGAAGGCCGGCTCAGGACGTGAGCACAGGCCCCGAGGGGAAGGACACAAGGAAGGAGGAGGAGGAACAAGGAGCGGCAACAGGAGTGGAGGCGGACAAGGAAGGAATGGGAGCAAAAGAACTGGGAAGAGAGGAAGAGGAGGAATGCAAGAGAGTGGAGGAGCCTGAGAGAGAAGAGCGCGAGGGGGGGGTGGTGGTGAAGGAGACGGTGGAAGGACCAGTGGAGGAGGAAGAAGGGGGGAGGCGGGAGTGGGGGGGAAAGTGCCCTGGTGGAAGAGATGAGGGGTATGGTGGAGGATCTGGCGGGGACAGAGGGTGGTATCTCTCCCCTACCACCATCACCAAAGAAGAGGGCGAAGAGGAGGGTGCGCCTGGCTGACAGTGAGAGGGAGGCCAAGAGACTGATGGGGGCGGGAGAGACCTCGGGGTTGCCGCTGGTTTCCCCAGACCCTCAACTTCTGGTGGGGGGCAACCCACCTAACAAGGCCCAGGGCTGGGTGGATGAGGAGGTGGGGAGTTTTGTGTTTGGGGACTCCGACTCCCCTATTCTCTTTCAGACCAGCTATAGCGCTGGGGAGGGGGAGGAGTGTGGGGGTAGACCCAGGATGCAGGGCACCCCGGTGCCAAACACCATTCCTGCATCCTGGGTTGGTGAAATGGAGGACACGTCGGGTGTACGGACGGCGTTCCCGCCGGTAGACATGGAGCAGGGGAGCATCGGGTGAGTCTCCTGTTTTTTTGTTTTTCGGTTGGGGTTTAGTTTTTTTCTTGAGTAAAGGTTGATTTGTTTTATTTATTTTCATTTTTCATGGGGTTAAATTTTACTTTTGTTAGTTTAAACGTAAGGGGATTAAGGGACTTTGTTAAGAGGAGGGCGGTTTTTAGTTATTTGGAAGGTGTGGGTTTTGATTTTTGTTTTTTGCAGGAGGTTCACCTGAGGGATGGAGGGGATATCAGTAGGTTTAGGAGGGAGTGGGACAAGGAGGAGTCAGTTTGGAGTATGGGGGGGTGCACTCATCAGGGGTAGGGATTTTGTGTGGGCACAGGGAGGTAAAGGTGGAGGGTTCTTTTGTGGTTATGCAGGGGAGGGTGTTGGGGGTGGATGTCACTTTAAGAGATTGTAAGTTTAGATTAGTGGTGGTGTACGGGCCACAGGTGGCGGCAGACAGAAGGGAGATGGTGGACTGTCTGGCGCCCCTGTGTGTTACAAATAGGCACTTAGTGATAGGAGGGGATTTTAATATAGATTTAGGGGTAGGGGGGGATAGTAGTGCAGGCTCCATCACTGGACTAATGGCTTGCCATGGTCTGGTTGATGGAGGCCTGCACACTACTCCGACAATGGCTGGTCCCACATGGCGCAACTCTCGGGGGGTTGCGCGGAGGCTCGACTATATTTTCCTATCTAGGTCTTTGGGTCAGTTGTCTGGGCGGCTGTTGCCTGTGTTCTTCTCAGATCACGACGGGGTGCTCCTGCAGGTGGGGTCGCCAGTCTGCCTCTTCGGTAGGGGGTACTGGAAATTAGATCGGGATGTGCTGGAGGAGCAAGCTTTCGTCGAAGCCTTTTTTGGTTTCTTTCGGGGGCTTGAAGGCCTCCGGTCCATGTGCGAGGGGGTGTTAGAGTGGTGGGATTTAGTTAAGGTAAGGATTAGGGCCTTTATAATAGGATATTGTAAGAGGACTAAAAGGGAGGAAAGGAGGGAGGTGGATCGTATCCAAAGGTTGATTGAACTCGAGTACGAGGCAGGCAACCTCGGCGGGTCGATTGACTGGGAGAGATCCACAGCCCTGAAGGCTCAGCTCAGGGAGCTGCAGGAGCGGAAGGCTCGAGCTTTCCTGGAGCGTGCGCATAATGGCTTTTTAGAACATAATGAGACTTGTTCCGCTATGTTCTTTAAGTCAGTTAGGGGCAGGCAGAGTAGGAAGGTAATGCATGGGGTTAGGGAAGAAAAAGGTAGTATAGTTAGAAAGCCGGAGGAGATGGTCAGGGTGACAACTGATCATTTCCGAGGTTTATTTAAAGAGAGGGTAATAGATGTAGAGCAGGGAAATGTGTTTTTAGAACACTTGTCCCGGCGATTGCCGGAGGACATTAGAGATGTGATGGAGGCTCAGATCTCCCTCGAGGAGGTTGAGAGCGCTCTCAGGAGGATGGGAAAAGGGAAGGTGCCTGGGATGGATGGGCTGCCGGCCGAGTTTTACCTCAAGTTTTGGGGTATACTTGGACCAGTGGTCCTCGAAGTCTTGAAGGCCATCCTTGAGACGGGGGTCCCGGGGGGATCAATGGCTGTTGGTGTGCTGTCACTTCTTTATAAGAAGGGGGAAGCAACCGACCTTGGCAACTGGCGGCCGTTGACCATGCTGTGCGTAGATTACAAGCTACTTGCAAAGGTTTTAGCAGACCGGCTGCGCACAGACCTTCCCTACGTCGTCCACGAGGATCAGACGTGCGGGGTAGAGGGACGCTCTGTTCGATGGAACCTCCAGTTGATTAGAGACTCCATCGCTTGGGTAGAAGATAGAGGGCTGCCTTTAATGGTAGCAGCGCTAGATCAGGCAAAAGCCTTTGATCGCGTGAATAGATCCTTTCTATTCAGGGTGTTAGGTAGATTAGGATTTGGGGAAAAGTTTATAGGATGGATCCGTACTTTATATGTTGGAGCGGGGTGCCGGGTTAGCGTTAACAGTCACTTAGGTGACGTTTTTGACCTCTCGTCTGGGGTCAGGCAGGGATGCACGCTCTCGGCTCTCCTCTTCGTTCTGTACATGGAGCCTCTGGGGGCTGCCATTAGGGCTGACACAGGGGTGGAGGGCTTGCTGATTCCTGGAAGCGGCGGTCTCCATGTAAAGTTGACAGAGTACGCCGACGATACCTCCTTGCTTCTTTGCAAGGACTCGTGCCTGATGAGGTCCCTTGCCATCATCGGGGACTTCACCCGAGCGTCGGGGGCGGTTCTTAACCACGCGAAGTCTTCCGTTAAGTTTTTCGGAAGATGGAGTGGTAGGACGGATGTGCCCGGAGGGTTATCTCTCTGTAACGGGCCCTGAGGATACTTGTGGTCCATTTTGAGACCTCCGGTTCAGCGACGCTGAACTGGAACATGGGCATCGCAGTGGTACAGAGGAAGCTAGCAATGTGGAGGGCTAGGTCTTTCTCCTTTTTGGGCAAGGTCCTGGTTCTCAAGGTGGATGTATTGCCATCTCTATTGTACTTGGCGTACATCTACCCATTGCCGGCTTGTCTGATTAGGCCTCTAGTGAGGCTAGTGTTTCAGTTCATGTGGGGTGGCAGGTACGAGTGGGTCGCCAGGGCACGCATGATCTGTCCCATCGGGGAGGGAGGTAGGGGGTACCACATCTCCCCCTCAAGCTGGACGCAATTTTTGTTTCTTTTCTGTTAGCGGAGCTTGCTCAGCCAGTACTACACCCGTCCGGTTACTTCCTGCGGGTGTTCTTCTCGTATCAGGCGAGAAGCGTAATGGTGTGGTCTAACACGGGTCCTCGGGCGGAACAGCTGCCGTGGCACTTTGGCCATGCGGCCAAGTGGCTGAGTGCGCACCCCGAGGTTGAAGTCGCCCGAGTAGGTTTAGATCACAGGCACCTGTACGAGGAGGTCAGACGGGCAGTAAGTCCAGCACCTGTGGTTGGCATCCCGGCAGTGGTCTGGGAAGGAGTGCAGGCGCGGGGTCTGGACAACAGGCTCAAGGACCTGAATTGGTTGAGCCTCCACAAGTGTTTGCCGGTACGCTCCACCATGTACCGGCATATCTTGGCGCGATCCCCCACCTGCCCAAGACTTTCTTGTGGCATGGAGGAGACTGTGCGCCATGTCTTTTGGGACTGTGCCATTGCCGGAGTAGTATGGGCGAAGGCACGGGTGTTGTTAGGAAGGGTTAGAGGGGATTTTGTTTTGACGTGGGCTAGGTTAGAGAGAGGTGTAGGGGGAGCGAGGGGAACGGATAGGGATAGGTTTCTGCTCTGGCTTCTCATGATCCTCTTTAAGCGGGGGCTGTGGGAAGCCAGGCAGCTAGCCTGTTTGGGCTAGGGGGCAGTATTGAGAATTTTGGAAAAAATATGTGCCCATTTTTACCTGCCTCCTACACCAACTCAGAAGCTAGAATATGCATATTATTGTTCAGGTTTGGATAGAAAACACTCTGAATTTTCTAAAACAGTTTGAATGGTGTCTGTAAGTATAACAAAACTCATATTGCAGGCAAAAACCTGTGAAAAATAGATTAAAAAAAAAATGTGAATTTTGTGACTGTACTATTTAGTGTCATTGTTTTATAGATACCATAGTGAGAAAGGATTCAGTTCGCAACTCCTACGGCTTCCACTAGATGTCAACGATCTTTATAAAGTTGTTTGGATCATCTGTGATGAATACAGACCGAATTAGAATGCAGGGAAGTTGACACGTCATCACTTCATTTTTTGCACCTGCGCATAAATCTGAGAAGAGTGTGTTTGTCATAATCGTTTATCTAGACACTTGATAGGTTGTGTGAAAATATTACTGATGTTTACTGATGTTTCACGTTAAAAATGGACCAAAAGATTAATGCTAAACAACGTTTGACTTGTTTGAACGAACGTAAATAGATTATTTACTCGGTTTTTTTTAGCTTTTCGGCGTGACTTTACACCCCCCCACCACGTTTTGTGGGAGCCTACTGAACGCTAACTATTTGGTGTTATTTGGACATAAATTATGAACTTTGTCAAAAGAAACCACATTTGTTCTGGACCTGGGATCCCTGGCAGTGCCTTCTGATGGAGATAATCAAAGGTAAGGGGATATTTACAATGTTATTATCGATATTAGATGATGCTAACTGTATAGCTTAGCTTATTGTTCTTAGCATAGTACCCCGTTTATTGCAAAATGTGATTTCCCAGTAAAGTTATTTTGAGATCTGGCCATTCGGTAGCAATTACGAGATGATAATATATTATTCTTTGAATGACAATATTATAATTTACCAATGTTTTCGAATAGTAATTCCGTGATTTGTAATGCTGGATTCACTGGGAGCATTCGAGCCGAAAAAAATTCTGAATTTCACCGCGACTGTAAATGCTGTTTTTGGATATAAATATGAACTTGATGGAACAAAAAATGCATGTATTGTATAACATAATGTCCTATGAGTGTCATCTGATGCAGATTGTCAAAGGTAAGTGCATAATTCTAGCTAGTTTTCTGTCTGTTGATGCCCTTCTTTGAATTGGCTAAACATTACACACAGCTATTGTCAATGTACTCTCCTAACATAACCTAACTTTATGCATTCTCCGTAAAGCCTCTTTGAAAATCGGACAGCGTGGTTAGATTTAGGAGATGTGTATCTTTCAAATGGAGGAAAATAGTTGATTATTTGAGTATTTGAAATGATTACTCTTGCAGTTTTGAATTACCCGCCATGGTCACATGACAATGAATCCCAATACCGGGATAAGATCGGGATAAGATCCCCAACAGGTTTCAAGACAGGGAATGATTGGGGGGTGGAAGGAATAGTGAGGAGGGTGGAAGGAGATTTGAGAGGGAGGATGAAGAGGGAGGAGAGGAAGTGGGGGCAGCACGCTGCCCGGGAAAGGTGGAAGGGGGGTTTAGGGCTGGGGTTATTTTAGATTAGGGACGGGAAGATAGGGAAAGGTAGTGTTTAGGATGACGGGGAGGGATGATGCTCCCCTGAGTTTTTGTTTGGGTTTTCGTTTGTTTTTAGAACTAAAAATACCATGATTAATTTAGTTTGAATGAAAATTTTGATTTGTATGGTATGAATGGTATTGATTGTAATAAATTCTTTTTTCAAAAAAATCTAAAAAAATCTGTTCTTATCAGTTTAATATCTGATACGTCCCCAATCGGGGGACTACATATTAAATGGATTTTTCGAACAGGGAGTCTGAAATGGGGCATGCTCCGTCCGCTCCACGCATCGACCCGGTATTGCAGTACCTCCGGGAACGGTGCAACACTTTTCTCCCATTGTCAAGGAAAAAGAAATACACAAAGCTATGTAAAACAGCTAGCAGAAGAAGAGAAGGAATGAAAAAAGAAGAATCATCCAAACTGAAACAAGGGCGAAGCCCCCTTCATGGGGTCCCCCGTTTTCCCGCCATTTTACTTAAAAAAAAAAAAACATTGGCCAGGATTGTGTGTGTGTGTGTGTGTGTGTGTGTGTCTCTGTGTGTGTGTGTGTCTGTCTGTCTGTCTCTGTTTTTGACCCCCCCAAAAAATACAATCACTTCACCAGGATTCTGTCTGTCTGTCTGTCTGTCTGTCTGTCTGTCTGTCTGTCTGTCTGTCTGTCTGTCTGTCTCTCTCTGTTTTTGACCCCCCAAAAAATACAATCACTTCACCAGGATTGTCTGTCTGTCTGTCTGTCTCTCTCTGTTTTTGACCCCCCAAAAAATACAATCACTTCACCAGGATTGTCTGTCTGTCTGTGAATTTTTACCCACAGCCCTCAAACTTGGAAGAGTGGGTTCGGGAACCACCCGCGGGCACCCGGCCTAGAGTGCACAGTGTGTGTCTCGGGCCCCGACCTCTGACTTCCATACGACTCTGGTTTCTCTTCATTACGCACAAGCCTTTCGCCTTTTACTAAAGACTTCCGTGGAGAGGAACACTTACGAGTTCAACATATTTTTGGAAGGGCTTTGCTTCTGGCAGAGCCCGGTATCTTGTTTCAAGAGAAATTGACAGAGATGACGCCGAGACTTTTTGCTCAGGCGTTTGACTTGAAGCCGGCTGACCGACCGACCGACCGGCGTATTTTTCCACTCAAAGTAGTCGCTCGGGCAATTGAGTTCAAGCCCGACGACGACTGACGTGTTTTCCGGGCTTTGAACAAATAGTCGCACTAGGCTTAAAGAGCTAGTGACTTAAAGACGCATTAGCGACTTGTTAAAAAAAACACCCGCCTGTCACCAGGGAAGCGTCGGGTGGGGAGGAGACAACTTTTGCCAAACCGCTGAGGTCTGCCGAGACCCCCGGGGGCCCGGCGGGTGCAGGGGTCAAAGGCTTCTCGGCCTTTTGGCTCAGATCAAGTGTAGTTACCTTGCCAGTGCTGCACTTGATCAGAGAAGCGATCACAGGCCGGAGGGCGCCCGGGAAAATTGTGCTATTTATTTTTGTTAAATCATCATTTATTGTCATTATTGTTGTTTTTTGTCTCACCTTTGTTTATTCTTTGTCCTGGGTTAGGTGGTGGTCTTGGTGGTGGACTACAGGTGCACCAGCACCTGTAGGGTGAGTTTAAAGGCCCTCTGGTCCTTTTTCTTTAGTTATTAAATTTATTTTGTGTTTTCCCCTGCTTGTCCTGTTTTGCATCTCTCCTCCCCCGTGTATCCTATAGTCCCCTCCTTAGCTCCTCCCATTGTCTTAAGTTGTGTGTTGTCTGCTAGCTGGGGTGGCTTTCTGGCTTGTCGGCCTGCTAGCTTTAGCTTAGCCTGGTCTGCAAGCCTCCTGGCCCCTTAGGCGTGGCAGGCATTGTTTGACTGTTTTTTCTTTGTTCCCATCCACCTTGTACCCTTAGTTTATCCCCCAAATTTCCTTTTGTTCAGTTTCTTGTTGTTTGTGTTGCCAACTGGGGGACATTTTGCTAGCTAGCCTGCTGGCTGGTTAGCCTAGCCTGGCCGGCTGGTGAGGCCTGCTAGCCTTCTTGTCCCTCATGTTTGGTAGGTGTTGTTTAGTCAGTTTGTCCTTTTGTTGTTGTCATCCCTTCACTTCCCTTTTACTTTAATTAATTTGTTTTGTTAGTCTTACCCCCTAGGTTGTCTTCCCTCTTGGTTTGTGTGCCTTGTTGGTTTTTTGTTTTGAGGCCTCTTGGCTGGTGGGCCTGCCAGCTGGTAGGCCTAGCCTGGCCTGCTGGTGTGGCCTGCTAGCATTCTAGCCTTTAGTTTGTTTGTGTGGTTTATTTTTGTCTCTCCCTTTTGTGCCCTCCCCCCTGTGGAAAATATAAAACCAAAAAATTCCCCTCCTAGTGTCCTTTCCCATTGTCAATAAGATTAGTTTGGTGCTGTGCTAGATAGTTTGTTGTGTGTTCCGTGGTGCTGGTAGGCCCTGTTAGCTTAGTCTACCTGAGCCTGCCAGCTCCCTCGGTTGTCTTTCACTCCTTCCCTTTTTCCCAACACCCTCTCCCTCCCCCCGCCCCCCTTCCTTCCTTTCCCCTCCCCTTTTCCCCTTCCCCTCCCCCCCCTTTTCACTGGTGTTGGGCTGTAAAGGGAGTGGGCCTCCATCATGTCAGCAGCACAGGTTGGCATGAGGAGGCACCATGCAGTGCGCCTCCTTTTAAAGGAGAAGGGAGGGAAAATAATGGAGTTATCCCGATTGGATTTCTCCAGAAAATTCCTCCAGAAAGAGCTCGGTTTCCACCCCGCGCAGGTAAACTGCATCTTAGCCCTTCCCTATGGGAAGGGCTTCAATGTCAGCTTTGCCAACGCCAGCTTCCTGCGGGAGTTCTGGGGGCAACTCCAGAACTCCCTGAACATCCAGGGGTCCCTCACAGCAATGTTTGAGGTGACCAAGCTGACGGATAATAGCATTAAAACCGTTATTATCCGTATGTATAACGAAACCGTACAGCCGGAGGACGTTGCAGTATGGCTGGGCAGGTACTGCAATGTGAAGGGGCCCTTGGTCCAGGTGAAGGATCCCGATGGGATCTGGACAGGGGCCTGGAGGGTTACTGTCCAGCAGAGGGAGGACCCTGGGGGCTATGGTGGGTTGAAAGCCATCCCATCCACCATAGTCCTCGGAGAGAATAGGGGCCATGTTCACTACCAGGACCAGCCTAAGCTGTGCCGTAAGTGTGGTGAACATGGCTATCTCGCAGAGGCCTGTAAAAAGGTCGTCTGCATGAAGTGCCGGGAGGTGGGCCACCGCTACGAGGAGTGCACGAACGGAAGGTCGTGCAACCTCTGTGGCGAGCGGTCCCACCTCATCCGCGGCTGCCCCTTCTCCTGGGCCAATAAGGTCAGGGCCGAGAGGAGGGAGACGGCGGCCGCGGACCGGGCTTCTGAGCGCCAAGGGGAGGGAACGGCAGTTGCCGAGGTGGTGGTGGAGCCGGTGGTGGTTGAGGAGGTAGTGGTGGAGCCGGTGGTAGTGGAGGGCGCGGAAGGTGCAGTGGTGGAAAAAGTGGGAGGAGAGGACAAACCCCCCTCCCCCCCAATCCCCCTGCCCCAGATTAATGTGACCCCTGAAGGAGAAAGGGCCGAGAAAGACGGCCCCCGGAGAGGTCTTGAGTGAGAACTCCCCAAGTGGGTCAGACAGTATGGAGACTGTGTCAGAGAAAGCTGTGGAGACAGCGTCAGGAGATACGGGAGAGGGAGTGGAGATTCTGGAAGAACACCTCCCCCCATGAAAAAGAAATGCTGAGGAGCTCTCCGACCCCGAACAAGGCGATGAAAAAAAGGGCAAATTGGAATGGGAGAGCTCCCAGGGGGAGGAAGAACCCAGAACCTTCCCTCCCAACTCCCCCAACACAATCTCCTTTTTAAGTCCTGTTTTAACCTCCTCTCCCTGCCATCCCCCGTTACCCCGGCGGGAGAGAGAGGAAGCACTAGACAAGTAACCCCCTTTTAACTGTTTAAATGCCTTTTCTTTTAAGCACTGTTTTTACTCACCCCTCTTATGGCTTTTAACATCACCACCATAAATGTGAGAAGCATAAAAACAGAAAGAAGAGCACAGTCGGTTTTATCCTTTTTAGAAAGGTTTAATTCAGATGTGTTTTTATTACAGGAGTGTGGTCTACCCTTTTTATCCTCTTATAGGAAATGGGAGGACAAGTGGCAGCATGGGCCCTCCATTTGGAGTGGCTCAAATTTTAATAAAAACGACGGTGTTGCCATTTTAATCAAGACCCCACAGGTGGTGGTGAGGGGGAGCACGGTGGTGGTAGGTGGGCGTGCTCTTTTAGCCAATTGTACTTTTATGGGGAGAGATTTTAACATGCTAAATGTGTATGGTTTTAACGACAAACATGACCGGTGCGCACTTTTAGAAGACTTGCAGTCCCACCTGCTAGGGAGGGATCCTCTAGTCGTGGGTGGGGATTTTAATTGTGTTTTAAGTAGAGCAGACAGGAGAGGGGCGGGAGAGGATTTTAAGGTAGATAGGTCAAGTGTTTTATTGCAAGGGCTGTGCAGGGATTTTAAACTGACCGACTGTTTTAAAACCCTGCATCCAAGAGAGGAGGGCTTCACCTGGACCAGTGGTGACGGCACCAGAGCCTCTCGCATTGACTATCTGTTTACCCGGGACTGCCCCCCAACTGATGCTAGAATAACCCCTGCCTTTTTCTCAGATCACGTAATGCTGACGTGCACCCTTTCACTAACTTCGGGTGTGACTGTGGGAAGAGGGCCCTGGAAATTGAACTGTTCCCTTTTAGAAGATGATAGAGTAGTTAGCCAGTACAGGGAGCAGTTCAGCCAGTGGCAGACGCTACAGGACTTCTTTGACACACGAGCACAATGGTGGGAAATGGTGAAGGGTAGGACGAGGACTTTCTTTAGAGAGATAGGAAAGAAGAAAAGTAAAGAAAAAGATAGATGCATGGTGGGACTGCAAAAGCGACTGGAAAGGTATTTTAATCTAGGCCAACAGGGCTTTGATTTTAACCACGAAATTAAATTAGTTAAAAAGGAAATGGCACTTTTAGCAGAACAAAAAAGCAAAGGGGTTATTTTAAGAAGCAAGGAAAGGGAACTAGAAGAGGGGGAGAAGTGCACAAGGTACTTTTTTAAGAAAATAGTTAGTAAGGGTAGGTTAATGACAGGTTTAAAAAATAAAGATGGGCTTTTAAAAACAGACACAGAAGGAATGGAAAAAGTAGTCGAGGATTTTTATGGGGAACTGTTTGGGGTAAAAGATGTATGCGAGGAAACAATGGGGGACGTTTTAACATACATTGACAAGACCTTACCCAACACAGACGACCTGACAAAAGACTTGACGAGGACAGAAATTGACCAAGGACTGAAGCATTTTAAGAGGGGTAAGTCACCGGGGGAGGACGGCCTCCCCTTGGAGTTTTATCTGACCTTTTGGGATGTTTTAGCCGACGAACTTTTGACTGTTTTTACTGACTTTGAACACCTTGACAGACTACCTGACAGTTTTAGAGTGGGGATCGTGACTCTTTTATATAAGAAAAACGACAGGACAGACCTAAAGAACTGGAGACCGATAACCCTTTTAAATTTTGATTGTAAACTTTTTACCAAGGTTTTAACACTCAGAATGTCTTCTGTTTTAGGGGAGGTGATCCACCCGGATCAAACCTGTGCCATTCCCGGAAGGAAGATCACGGACAGCCTGATACTGATCCGAGATGCCATCTGTTATGCGAGAGACAGAAATATGCGGCTTGTAGTCCTAAATTTAGATTTTGAAAAAGCCTTTGATCGGGTCTCGCACCAGTACCTCTTTAAGGTACTGCAAAAAATGGGTTTCCCGGACAGGTTTTTAGCTTGGGTGGGACTGCTGTACGGCGACATCACCAGCAAAATCCTTGTAAATGGGCATCTGTCAAAGGCAGTGGGAGTACACTGCGGCGTCCGTCAGGGCTGTCCGTTATCTCCTCTTCTGTTTGTGGCCTGTATTGAACCACTGGCACAGGTCTTGAGAAGGGACCAACGGATCAGTGGGGTGGGTATCCCGGGGAGTGGGGGGATGACCGCCAAGTGCGTATTTTACATGGACGACGTCAACATTTTATGCACCGACCTTTTATCCGTCGACAGGACCCTGGACAGGACTGACTGGTACGGACGAGCCTCTGGGGCGAGACTGAACAGAGACAAGACAGAGGCCCAATTTTTCGGACCGTGGCAGACCCAGACTTGACCAGACTACCACTGACGGTTTAAAACGACGGACATAAGGGTACTGGGGGTAAAGTTTGACCAGGAGGGAGGAGGGAGCGGAAATTGGAGTGGGATCCTGGGGACAGTAAGACAGAGACTGGGTTTTTGGGGACTACGACAGCTGACTTTTGAGGGCAAGGTTTTAATCATTAAAGCAGTGATTTTACCTGTGCTTTTATTAATCAGTTCTGTTTTTATCCCCCCCTAGGAGAACTCTTTTAGCCCTGGAGCGGATGCTGTTTTACTTCTTGTGGGGGAGCAAGTGGGAGAGGCTGAGGAGGGAGGTGGTCAAGAGGCCCAGGTCCAAGGGGGGGAAAGGCTTGCCTGACCTCTACTTGTTCCTGGGCAGCCGCTACACAGCGTTACACCTCACTCTGGCCACCTCCCTGGCCACCAATAAGACTCAGGCCCTCGCACGGTTCTGGCTGGGATCTTACCTCAGGACTCTGAGGCTGATCCCAGTCGACCTGCGAGCCCCAGTCTCTTTCCTGCTTCCCACACACTACGCCCAGCTCCAGAAGTTTTTAAGACATTTTAAATTGGAAAAAGAAGCAGTCACAGTTTTAACTAAACATCGCTCTCTTCTCTCTCTTGTGCAGGACCGGGAACCAGTGTGTCCAGTGCGCGGGCTTGCTATAGGCGAGCCCACAACGGTTTTGGCGTAATGTGGCCCATCCTGCTCTCCTGAATCAGCACCGGGACCTGTCCTGGATGGTCGCTCACGAGATCCTCCCGGTCAGGGCCGTTATGCACTCCCGGGGCATGGCGAGGACATCCGCATGCCCCCGACCAGGCTGTGGCCAAGAAGAGTCGGTGAGGCACTTGCTCTGGGAGTGCAGAGCCGCTAGGGACCTGTGGAAGGAAGTAGGCCCCCTGATCTCCTCGTGTCTGCCAGCAGGGGAGGACCTAACGCCCCAGCTCGTGCTGTATGGGGTGGGCCGAAGGCCCATTCCATCAAAGGCTTTCACCAAGCTCTGGCCCACCCTCACGTGTCTGAAGGCAGCACTGTGGTCCTCCCGCAACCTGCTGGTAGCGAAACAGGTCGACACCACCCCCAGGCAGTTGGCCATGGTAGCCACAGAGGCCCTGGGGTGGTACAGAAGGAAGGGGGCCTCGACCCCAGGCGAAGGGTCCCCCACAACACCCAAGGTCCCTGCGGCCACGGCCTGACAGCGCTGCGGCGCCTAGGGCGATGCACCTAGGGGAGGCATCTCCTCTGGGCCCCGAAGGACGGGACGATGATTGATTCGGAAGAGCAGGAGGAGGCAAGTTTGATAAGGACTCACCCCGCTCCTGTACAAAGGACCGAAGACAGCCTTTTAGCAAGTGACTTTTTAACATGTTTTTCATGTCTTAAAAATGTTTTACCTTGTTAAATCATTTGTACACATTTTAAATGGCTTTTACAGATTTGATGTTTTCCACAATGAAAAGTACTTTTAATCATGGTTGTTTTATTGGTTTTAACAACATGTACTTTTTTACAAATTTAAATGTAATCTTCAAATGCTGTGTTTATGCGTTCATGCCGTTTTATGTGTATAAAATGATGTACAAATATATGTGAGCTGTCCTTAAAGGAATTGTGATAATAAAAACTTTTCCCCAAAAAAAAAAAAAAAAAAAATCTGTTCTTATCAGTTTAATATCTGATATGTCCCCCATCGGGGGACTACATATTAAATGGATTTTTCGAACAGGGAGTCGGAAATGGGGCTTGCTCCGTCCGCTCCACGCATCGACCCGGTATTGCAGTACCTCCGGGAACGGTGCAACACTTTTCTCTCATTGTCAAGGGAAAAAGAAATACACAAAGCTATGTAAAACAGCTAGCAGAAGAAGAGAAGGAATGAAAAAAAGAAGAATCATCCAAACTGAAACAAGGGCGAAGCCCCCTTCATGGGGTCCCCCGTTTTCCCGCAATTTTACTTGAAATTTTTAAAAAAAATAAATAAAATACATTGGTCAGGATTGTGTCCGTGTGTATGTGTGTGTGTCCTCTGTGTGTGTGTGTGTGTGTGTGTGTGTGTTGTGTGTCTCTGTGTGTGTGTGTGTGTGTCTCTGTGTGTGTGTGTGTCTCTGTGTGTGTGGTGTCTGTGTGTGTGTGTCTCTGTGTGTGTGTGTGTCTGTCTGTCTGTCTGTCTGTCTGTCTGTCTGTCTGTCTGTCTGTCTGTCTGTCTGTCTGTGCAATTGAGTTCAAGCCCGACGACGACTGGCGTGTTTTCCGGGCTTTGAACAAATAGTCGCACTAGGCTTAACCTGTTTGGGATAGGGGGCAGTATTGAGAATTTTGGAAAAAATATGTTCCCATTTTTAACTGCCTCCTACACCAACTCAGAAGCTAGAATATGCATATTATTGTTCAGGTTTGGATAGAAAACACTCTGAATTTCTAAAACTGTTGAATGGTGTCTGTGAGTATAACAGAACTCCTATGGCAGGCAAAAACCTGACAAGGTTTCAGCAGGAAGTACCCTGTCTGACAAGGAGTCGTGCGTCTTGCATCTTTTTATTGAAAAGTAAGGATCTTAGCTGTAACGTGACAATTCCCAGGGCTCCAATAGGCTCTCAGAACCCGCGAAAAACCTGAAGGTTTACGAGGGAGCCTCAGGCTGAAACACATTATCACCTTTTGTAAGTGGCTGCTCAGAGGACCTTTGAATGAGGCACGTGCACGATTCGCTCCTGAGGATAAATTTATTCGGCTTTTTAGGCTCAATGCATATTCCCAGTCGGAATATTATCACTTATCTACGAGATAAATGGCATAAAAATTGGTTTTAAACAGCGGTTGACATGCTTCGAAGTACGGTAATGGAATATTTAGACATTTTTTGTCATGCCAATGCGCCATGCGCGACACCGTGATGAAGCATTCTGATAGTGTCTAGAACTCACGAACAAAACGGTCGCTGTTTGGATATAACGATGGATTATTTGGGGACCAAACCAACATTTGTTATTGAAGTAGAAGTCCTGGCAGTGTATTCTGACGAAGAACAAGCAAGGTAAGAACATTTTCTTATAGGAAATGTGATTTTGGTGGAGGCTGACATGGGTGGGTATCTAAATAGCTAGCCCTGTGATGCCGGGCTATGTACTTAGATTATTGCAAAATGTGCTTCATCCGAAAAGCTATT